>NC_081195.1:4665000-4965000 GCF_902713425.1 Acipenser ruthenus
TGTAATATATTTTTAAACAATTGTATAACAGTTACAATTACCTGCATAACCTGAGCACGTTTCAGTGCATTCCTGGTGATTACTAAGGGGCTTCTGAAGAGCTCCACGCTACTTTAAAATATTTGAGAAATTCTATCCTAAACCCAAACATTAACCCTGATCTACCATGAAATGGCACGTACTTACTAAATGGAAATGTTGCAAAAAAATGTTTTTAATCTAATGAAAGGCCTGCAAGTATTAGTTGACCTTATTCAGTTTATTTGAAATGATCAGTGCACGTATGTTATTTTGAGTATTTAAAATGGGAGGCAAAAATAAGAAAGAGTATCAGACCTGTCATGCATTTCTATAGCGTCTATGGTATGCACATACAGGTTCCTGCATTGATTACTGTAAGTACCTATTAATCACAGACCATCAGAAACTGATTAAACAAGTGGAAAAAATCTATTAGTTGAGAAGATAATGGACGTGAAAATAAAAGCAAAGACATCACAAATGTTTCTTAATGAATAGCTGTAGAAAAATATTAAAAGGGATTTTGGCAAGAGCTCGTGTTTAAAGTTTTGAGATCTTTTGGATTTAACACATTTAATAAACAGTGTCCTGCAAAGGATTTTTTCACAGCTCTGTGTGATAAAGCAGTCAGCTGAGCACCTCTAATGGAAAAAACATATTGAAACAATGCACACACACACACACACACTGACGCACACTGACGTACACAGGCTCACACAAAAAACACTATGGACATTTAGCTCACACGATGGTGGAAAATCCAAATAAATCTTCTTTAACCCTTTGCGGTCAGGTCCGACATTGCAATTATTCCTATCCGGTCCAATGTCGGCTCCTGTCCGACATAATCAAAAAGACGCAAAAAACGGATTTCTAGTCGTTTTTTCTCCGGAAAAAGCCGAGAAAACCATTCAATGGCCGAGTGGGAGCGGCAGGAGCCGAGACAAGCCGAAAAAAAAAGGGTGCCTCTCATGAATAGTCATACTTGCCCCTGGCATCAGATAAGGGCAGCCATAAGGAAACAAGCTGGCTTATACTGCATCAGCGCTCAGAAAATATCACATTTGCAGAGCTTTTTTGAGATGTTGTAGTAATAAAATAATGACTTGGTTCGCATTATTGAGGTGTTTGGTGATAAAACGAGTGATCAGGAGATAATTGATCGGTATGTATGACTATTATTATTATTATTATTATTATTATTTATTTCTTAGTATATGTGAAAGCTATAGCGAACGAAAGGGTGGGGCGGGGCTGGAGATGCCTAGTGAGTGCTTTGTTGAAATGCAGGGCCTTTTAAACCCGTTTGATTGTGGGAAAAAAATACTTTTAAACAGCGCGTCTAAAATTAACTGTGCGTGTGAAAATAAATTGGACCTGACGCGCCTGACACGCACTTAATAAATGGACTGCAAAGGGTTAAAATGTAAAAATAGCACTTGAATGTGGCAAGTTACATCTCCAAATTAGAACCAATCCTGTGTAATTACAAGTCACATACAAAGTGACCCAAACCACCCCTTGAGTACCAGCTTTTAAATTAATGTAAATATTCCAGCTGTGGTAAAGAGCCATTCTGGGTGTATACACTATGTTCTTACATTTCTGTAGGATCTTTAAATAGTGATGTTTCCCTTGGTGGTTTTGTTTCTGGAACATCACATAGCATTGATGGTTATGTCTAAAAAAAAAATTTAAAAAAAAAAAAAATCAGCTGCACATCTTTCTGTCATGCTGGTTTTAGGGCTAATCAAAGACTTCAGTGAACTGAAAAACACATGGGCACCACATGAGATCTTCCATGCCCTAAAGTTCTCTCTCCTGGGAAGGAATACCATAATCCACCCCCACCCCCCCCCCCCAGAGTACTTTTTTAAAGCTAATGGAAGAAGATTATTACAAGGCTGAAGATGGGGAACAAATCCAATGTAAGGTGAACTAGTCACAGAATGAGTTAGATCCCATGATGTGCTTTAACAATTTCTGATTTATTATAAATGGCCCTAGTCATGAATTCTGAACACTATGGGATTGTTTAAAACTACTGTCATTACATGGGACTTTTGAGGTCAATAAAATAAGAAAAAAAAAACCTAAGTGAATTTTATTGTTATGCGTCTCGTAAGCAGTCCTAATCCCAATCATGTCCACCGATGCTCGGGGAGCTTTGCCACTTTCGTTGCCCCCAACTGTCACAGGAGCAAGCCTCTTTAGGAATAATCTGAGTCACAAAATACCAAACTAAAATTACTGCTGCCTGTAATAACTTCAGTGACTCCAGTCTCACGCTGGCATATCTCATTGTTTTTTATTTTTTAAACAGGGGCCAAAATTCTGAGATATCAGTGCTGTGTAAAAAAAATATCAGGTTTGACTTAAAATGTGCCTAGACGTTGCCTGAATGTCAGATGATCAACACCAATTCTGCAGTATTTAGATATTGGTGATAGAAACCAAGCTGCAGTTGGTGTGTGCTTAATATTTTATAGTTTTTAAAATCAGGGCTGCTACGATTAAATCGAAAATCGATTTTTCGATCGATTCCATTCCTCATTATACACATTGATATAAATACTGGATAATTGATTCAATAATTTCATTTTTGTAATGCGCATAGTTAATAACATTATTTAAGTTTATCAACGAAATTGCACCGAACGCCCTGCCTTGTTATTTACAGTATTTCTGCCAGACAAGCAGTGGGAGTGTTCTTCTTTTCCTGCTTGTGTTAACTAGCATCTGATTTGCTGGTCCCATACTACCAGCGAATCGGATTTGAAAATGCTTTGTAAGTACACGCCCCTCTGTGTATTCAATGTAAACAAACAAAAAAGCGTGCCACCTTGAATCCAGAGCAGGACGACAGGCTTGTATTCCTGGCAAACAGCCTGTAAATAAATTGTGCACATTGAAGAAAAGTGACTGTATATAGTTTGCGAAATGTATGTGTGAAAATGTATGTGTGCAGCACAATCATCGATATTTATTTCGAAGTTTGATTTTGTGTGCCCAATTAATCGATTGCTATTTGGCGGCTTAACTGACAGCCCAACTCCCTTAATACAATACACCCTGTATTACTATTGTTACTGTACTGCAGTGTATGCAGGTATCTACAGGGGACTGCATGTGTATCAGCTCAGTTTTAAATCATGCTACCATATACAAAAAATATAACCATTCCTGACAAGTACAGACTGGTGCTATTAAAAGGGTCTCAACTGAAGAAAAGTTGTGTATCCACTGGTAAAGTTAATATCTGAAACTGTTTGGTCTTGAACATCAAGTGAACCAGAAAGTTAGACATATTAGGTCACAACATGCAGTTATATTTTTCCCCCCCAAGGAGTTTCATAAAAGTGAAAATATGAAGACCTGTTTGGGATGAACTGTCTCAAACAAAACACAAGTTTTGTCACCCCTTGTCAAAGGTACAGCTCTGGTCACTGTGTAAAATGACTTCAAAAAGGGTCCCAAGCGGCTCATCCAGTTAAAGCGCTGTCGCGGGGAGCGCAGGATGAGTCACACAGCTTGGACGACGCAGTTCGCTCTAAATTAGACCTCAAACAGTGGAAAGCAAAGCACTGTTGTGTTTGCAAGACATGTACAGTTTATTTCCTGAAAGTTGACTTCAGTTTATTTCATGAAAGGCCAAGTTTTACAAAATAAATCAGTTCACACCATTGACATACGACAGCTTCTTTATTTCACGTTTTCTGACTGCTGTGCTTTTGAAGGGCGAGGTACTGTACTATGCTTGTTCAGAACAGACGGAACCAAGACTAACTCATGCATTACAATGCTTCACCACCTACTGTAGCTTCCAAAACAACTCAAGATTCAATTACAGGTACAGTATTACACAGCTTGACTGAGGGTGCAGTTGAATCCTGTCAGTGAACGCTAGAGCCCAGGCAGCCTGCTCTTGCCAAACAGAACAACTGTTAAGAGAGTTTGAATTTGATTTGTTCTACAACTGCATTTTCTTAACACTAGAACCGCCATGCGGGTCAATTTGGCCCATTTTGGATTTAAAATGTTAAATACTCTTCCGTTGTAAATTGTATGTGTATGTCCGTTCTTGACTTTTCCTAAATATATGAATTAAATATCCAGACGGCGTTTGATAGCCAGAAATCGCAAAAATTATGAAGTTAAAACAGTTCTACCTAGAACCGCCACGTGGGTCAATGTGACCCATGGATTACAATACATGTCTTTTTTTTAATATAATGTAAGATATTCTATTTTTTTTTTTTTTTGTAAATGCAAACAAGACACGCCGCCTCATCCTAGCACACGTGTTTTTTTTTTTTGTTTTTTTTTAAAGCCTTTCTTTGTTTGTAGACTGACTACGATTGCTATGATTGTGGATTTGTCAAGATGCAAACTCAGTGAAAGCCTAGTTGCTTAATTTTCAATGTACCTGAAGACAACAATCCTTCGTTTTGTTCTACAAATGCAACTGTGAGTACATCAGAAGGAAATATTTAATCTTGAAAGTAGTAATTTTGATTGGAATACGGCAAGCTGCACTCAGATGCACACAGCAAACTGAAATGACAGGTAGGATAACAACTTATGTGCCTAATATGAAACGTATGTTATATATTATTTTTTATATTACTATTCGAAAAAAAACAATTTTGGTTTTACAGGTTTGTATGTACCAGTTTACACGTGTTTACACAATAGTGTTCAATGGAACTGCATCTGTGTTTACAACACAGCTCCTGGATGCAGGCACAGTCAGCTGGCAGACGCGTATGCTCCTCCATAGAGTACAATGCAGCCGTCATACCGGAAGTAGTGTTATATTTTATTTTTTTGTAGTATTAGAAACAATTTCGGTTTTATAGTTTTGTGTGTACATGTACCCGTTCACACCTGTACATGGGTATATGTACATACCCGTTTCTTTTGAAATGTGTATTTTAATATATTTTTTCACTGTTTGTAGTCGTGCTGTATATGCGCTCATTTTAAAAATAAAGCCTTTGTTTAATTTTACATTTAAATACGGTGTTTCTGCGATGCAAATGTTTGATATGATGTTAATGAATAAAACTTTTCAGTTGTATCCGATAGTATGTCTTTAATTTTCATAACGAAGCAGTTTAAAAATGTATGGGTCACAGTGACCCATGTGGCGGTTCTAGGTAGTTCGAAAATCTGGCGGTTCTAGTGTTAAACCAGGTTTGAGAAGATTATGAGGCTTTTATGAAAACCATTCTACTGTACAATATGTGATGAGGATAACACATTGCAAGTTTTAGAAGTCATTATTAAATTATCCTTATTGGAAAAAAGTATACACTACTACAAAGTTGTCCTTAACCAACTCGGCTCTTTATTGGTATTTTCATTATACTAAAATTCAAAAGGCACCTTCTGAACAGGTTTGTATTTTCAATGAATAAGGTGGGGGTCACCGATGATTAAATTGCCCTGGGTGAATTTCTAGGGTGCTCATTTCCTTTGAATAAAATTCAATATTTCCATAAAAGACGATGGAACTAATACTCAATGGGAAGCATTTTACTTACAGGTATGGCAATTTCTCTCCAGAACAAATGTGACTGGAAGACAACGGTAGAAGGATTTGTGTCTCTTTAGGTTGCAAGCAATCTAACAAAGTGCTATAGCGGCACACCACAACTGCCAGTCTAACCTGATTAGGGCACATATCTAAAGAGGGGAGCAATCAAGCACCGTTGTACGCTGACTTTTAAAGAATAAAACGCAGTTAAGAGATGGCTTAAACTGTTAAATAAATCTGAAACAGCTGCCAGCTGTATTGATTTTTACTCAAACATTAATCTGGTTTTAAAGCTTCGGGCTACCTGGGTTTCCCTATACTGATGTAATGTGTAGTAACCGGTAATCTCTGTAGCCTTGGTAACTCAGACATGCAAACAAGGAACCATCTTTATTTTCTTTTGTATATTTAATTGTTACCCCAAACCCACCTCCTCACCCCAAAATTACATTTCTCCTATTTTCTCAAACCACATATCCTGATGCTGTCATTGGAAGGTTACCAAAATATGCTGGAATATATTTTACAGTGAGTGTGGATTAAAAAAAGACAAAACAGTATTTAATAGTGTTGGACTACCATTAATTTATCAATCCCCTCATTACTCATTACACAATTTACTCAGATGTGTCAAGCTGTTGTACAGGAAACTGTGGAAAGACATTGAGCATTATGCATACAATAATTACTATAGTGCTATGGAGAAAAAATAAAAATGATACATTAAAAAGCAGGCTGGTATAAAATGGTCAAGCTTTTCATGGTAATAAGAGAAAAGAATCTGTAGGAGTTAGTGTTCTGAAGTCAATTCATCCATAAAACTAGTGGGTTTATTTGATCAACCTATACCCAGGTCGATGAAGACTGGATTGTTTTAGGATCATTTCAAAGCACTCGGGAATCACCCTGGATTTCATCAACTATCCTTGATCATCTCAGAATTACTGCTAAAAATAATGCTATCAAAAATTCCAGCTATAGCTTATCCCATCAGGATATAGGTTGATCAAATCAACACCTTTACACAAGTACTAAAGCAATTTGTTTTACTTGTCTACTTGATTGTGTTTGCAATTAATTTCAGGCAAACCGTCCATTAAATTTAAAAATATGGATGACATTTAATCCTTAACAAAATGCACATTGACTGGTGAGGGAAAGGAACTTCCAGGAAATGTGCTGATGCAATAAGTGAAGCACAGTACGTAGGTGTACATACTGTACTGTGGCAACTGGTGACTGACCCCATGCTTACCAAGAAAACCATGAGAATGTGTTCCTTTGTTCACACAAGAAGCAAAAACTCTAAATAAGAGCAAACGTTTGACTTATGTAAACCTACTGTACAATTTTCTTCAAATTATTCCTAAAAACAAGTTGTTGTAAAATTGCTACAGATAGCTTCAAATAAAAGTTTTGGTTTTATAAGGTACTGAACTCTTTGATCAAAGGAATCAGACAGTGGCCACTTTTAAGTAACATCCACTCTGTACTAATTTGAGAGTGATAAGTGCTGCTTCTAAATTAGCTTCATCTTAAATTGCCAATGCCAAGGTAGGATGGTAAAAGTCAGATATCTTGACTTGAGGTGTCCTTTAATACTGAATACTTCCATAATCATCTAGCAGGCTTTCTCATTACATAATTAATTAGAGCTGGGATTGAAAAGACTCAAAGGGCATTTAGTATTAACCTCAAAATGAGCCAATCCACATCGCTCTCATTAATCATGACAGCTAAACTACTGGTTCATTGAGAAAAAAAATTGCCCTAAACATACTACATCTGTCAATAGAGTTATTTTACATGAAAGTAATGATGCAACATTTTCTGTGAGGGATAATAATTTCTTCAATAGAAAGTGTTGAAGAACTTTATTTTCCAGGTTTCTGAGTGGTTCTCTCCACAAATCCATCATATGCATAAACTGCAGACATGCAAAATGTCTGTGGTCAGTATTATCACCCATTCTCTTCTGTTGAAGATCTTTCTGTTCTTTGCAAGCTGCTTCCTGGAATGAAATCACACCCTGCACTTTTATTGATCACTCCTGTGCGTGTGTGTAGATGCAACACATCTACTTGCGACAGCTGAAATACTGTACACTTATTCCCCCCCAGCCCATACACAGTGTTTAAGTCCTAAAGTAGTCTTGATATACAACAAAGTGTTTTAAATGCAAATAATGTGGTGTAGGCAAATTCAAATGGCAGGATACAGGCAAACTTAACTCATGCTTTGCGGAAACTGTGGTTACTGAAGCATTAAACAAATGGGCTATTACTACAGTACCCTATATTAGACTTTAGTATACAACATTACAAACGGTGTAAGTTTTACAGGACTAAAAAAAAAATTTAAGAAGTTGTTTGTGTGGTTTATTATTGAATTCCTCAAGATATTGAAACATATTGTTCTGAAGCAAGGAAACTGGAGTTTTACATTCTGCTTATAGAACAGAGGCATGACAGTGATGACAGTCATGTTTAGTGACATTCATAATGACAGCTCACCATTACAGCATGGCGCGTGTTGTCTTTGATGTCGACAGTGACGAATAAGTGTTTATTGTAGCAGGACAGGAAAGACGACTTGCAATCAGGAAAAATAATTCTTGGTTAGAGAAATAGTCTCTTCTAGTTTGAGATGAACAGCATGAGAGATAACTTGGTGGGCACTCCTTTGTCTGAAGACATGGGTGTGAATCGCTGCTTTCCATACTGTATACTGTACAGTACGTTATTTCATGGTCTGAGGGACTGCCTATGCAAGTTGAAAGAAACTGCAAAAGAAAGCCTGGAGAAGCAGCGATAGCTGACCTGTGGAACCATATGAGGTTATATTAAGGATTTCATTGTCAATTTGTCAAAAGTTGTTTTTGTACTGTTTTGCTACTGGTATCTGTCACAGTCAGAACTCATCAATAAGGTATGTCAGAATGATCTCCTGCCTAGGATAGATCATTACATTAACCATGTAAGTGCCATGAACAACAAATCAATTACATGCACAACATGTGGAAAAAATCTCATAGAAAATGTCCATGTTCAGGTTTCAAACTATAGTATGGCCAACATGTGCAAGGAGTTCTGAAAATATAGCCTTCCTCAACTCACCCAATCAGTGGTCTGTATGTATTTGTACTGTCGGACACCATGACCTAGAACCTGACATTCTCAAGAATTTCTGCTAAGGAATGTTCATTCCTCATTGCACCAATATTGGATGAGTTGTCCTAAAATGTAACATACTGTGCATAGGGACATGACAGGCACCTATGCTACGCCTGTTGCCAGGGCTATGTGGAGGTGTGGTTGTTTATTTGAATCAGAAAATTATCTCTTTTCCTGTAAACGTGGAATCTGTGACCTTTCTATCGGTTTGAATTCCGTCCTGCACTTTCTTCCTAAAGCACTTCTCACAGCTCCAAAAATGGTATGCTAAAAACAGCTTTTTAATTATTAGCAAATTTGGGAGTTCGATAGCCACAGTAATTATAGGAAGCTGTTTTTGGTTTGGATAAGAATACAGTAGAGTGCAGGATATCCTGTAGAAGCTAAACTTGTAATGGGTCCCTATGTTTAAAGTTGATGGCCAATTGCACTGACAGAGAAACAAAAACAGCAAGTTCCAAGGGTAATAATCAATCACCGGCAATGCAGCCCACACCATTAGTTTTTAAAAATGGCTGGAATGGAGAGGATGCCACTTTAGCACAGACCCAGAGAACCAATGTATCTCTATCGCTATGCCAACACAATCTGACTCTGAAGACCCAGCAATTAGCCACTTAATTAGCTGGATTGAGTAATACAATCAAGCACAAAGACATTCTATTAATACATCTGAAATTCTGCTTAAAGGGAATATTTCTAGGTCTGAAAGCTTAACAACAAAAAAAAGTTTACCATCATTACTTGCAAGTTTTCCATTACTCCCATGCATTGTGGTGCATTGCTTTTTGCTATAATATGGACCATACGTCACCCTGCTCATGCAATGTAAACAGATTCTCACCCCCACCACAGAGTTTATAAAACAGACCTGTAAGGTAATTTCGATGTTACCTCTAGCAATTGTCACTAAAGGGTTCAAAGCAAGCAGAAATCAGCGCAGAAAGAAGCAGCATGGATTTAATGCCCATTCATGCCCGTCATAAAAAAAAAAATGCACTTAACGTTTTCGTAAAGTTTTTTTTTTTTAAGAAGCCTACACTACAGTAAGAACACTTAGGCGCAACAACAGACTCGTCCAGACTCGTTCATGTCCAGTATATTCCATTCACATAGATTCACAGATTCAAAGAGATTCAGCTGCTGCCAAGCCAACTTCTTTTATTAACACAAAAAAATTGGATCAAATAACTTAAAACAAAACAAAGACAAGCATGAATTGCCTTTTTTAATTGTTGATAGTGGTTCACCTAAACAGAATTGTTTTTCACAATTCCTGCTTGGTGGTATTGTCATGAAATTAATTAGAATCTATTTAGCAGACCCACAGAATACTAGCATAACACATGCAATCTTAGTTTTCTACAGATATAGGACTATAATATATTGGTATGGGTTTGCCTTTCTATAGATTATTAGATCAAATGGACACATAAGTAAAGGTGGTTTTTAAAGTATTTAGTTTTGATGATATTCTTTAGGGTTAACTTTTCTCAATCCAAAATGCAAATTATATAAGGTATAGCCTAATTTACAAAAGGAGCACAGCAACATTTACTAAGATTTAGTTACAAACACTGATTATTTCATTTTGTTCTTTTTTGTTATTTCTTTCATAGGATTGTACACAAACTACCTTCTTCAAGGTAAGAAAGCCATGCAACCTACGTTCTAAAGCAATGGTTCTCAAGCCAAAAGATATTGTGGCTGCACTCAATGCTTTATTATGGCAAGCCAATGCAAGGTAACAAAACGAAGCAGCAAGAGGAATCAGAATGCAAGCCCAAACCATGACAACAGCAATGAAATGAGCTGAATGAAAGCATAGCATGCTCAGTTACCACAGAAAGGTCAATTTGGTCTACTGTGGCTGCACAACATCACCTTGGTGGTCCCATTTCAGAAATACTGTGGTTGTTTTCTCCAGTATGTACTGGTATGTGCTGTACATGTAACCCTTTCACTTTTTATCATAATAAAATAAAAAAGGAAAAGGAAGTAATTTATTGAGGTTGACGGCAACATGGCTTTTTCTGGGAGAAAACTCCCAAACTGTACTCAGCAAAACCAGCGGTTTACCTTGGCTAATCATTTATAGGGGACATTCATCCTCATTTAGATATGTATAGCAACACCACAAAGATAACATTTCACCGATAGCAGAAAGTCATGTACAGTTTGCATTTTATTTTAATATAAAAAACAACACTGGTCGTCAAGGCTTAACGTCCATAGTGCTCTCATCTAGAATATCAGTAGGCCACACACATAAAAGAAAGAAAAAACAGTTTAACATTAAAGTGGTGTCTGCCACTTTTTTGTTCAGCCACTATCACTAAGCTGATCCCAGAAATACGTCTGTACCATTTGCAATGCATTCTAAAAATTTAAAAAGCAAGAAGATAAAAAATATCACTATTTTAAGGACCTCAAAAGAAATCAGGGTAATAACTGAGAAAACCAAGGAGACCACCAGCTTAAACCAGTTAGTCCAGTCTCCGTTCCAATGGAGTCCTTTAAGAGAAAAAATATTTGCTGCCTACAAAGGGAAGATACATCAGGCATGTAAAATAAATGTCTATTGTAAAAACATACTTCATAAAAAAAACATACTGCATATTAGCTTGAGCTTATTGCGTCACACTAGAGCTTAAGACACACCATGTAACCAAGACTAATACATCAACTGCTGTAGGAATTGCTCAGCATATTCACACAAAGTCCTTTTGCCATTCTGGTTTTTACAATGTACAGCAATCCTTGAAACATACTAGATTAACCTTTGATCAAACTCTTATATTCTGCTTAACCAGAATTCAGAAGATGAACTGACCTTGTCTTGCTTAGAAGTCATAAACCTTATCGGCATTGTAACACATTTTTAACAGGCACGTCATGAGGTTTATAAAAGAGAAGGAAATACAATTCAAAAAATACAATTCTGAATTCTCACATATATTGTCGATACAATATTTTTCTCTTCTTTTGTTGCATTAAGAAAGTCTCTTAGAATGTACTTCATATTACGGCAACTTTTTACGAGTTTTGCTTTTCATTAGAATGAAACAAACAGGAAATGGTTTGAAGCCGACAGGTTCAATAACACCCAAGCTACTCCATTGTCGTTGCTGCGTTGTCTTTATGATTGCTTTCTTATGACATAGTATAATGTATGCGTTAATTATGTTAAAGAAAAAAACTAAGCTTTAAAAACGTGATGGTCAAAAATTAATATTTTATGCTTGTAATCCATTTTGATAAGTATACTTCTAACCAGCACTGCAGATCACAGAGAATGGTGTTCAGTTAATTAGTGAGTTGAAATTACAATGCTTCAAAAGTGGAAATGAAGCCGAGAGAATGGCATCCAAACTATCTTTTAGTTTTATAATTGCTTCCATTGTTGTAGCAATTCAGGTAAATTCTACTCTAATCAATATGAAGTGCTTTCTATGAAAAACTGCACACTTGCTAATGAATCTTCAGAATGTAATACAATATGTAATACGATCCAGAGCTGTCATTACAGGCCAGCACAAAACCCGGACAACACTGCACTTGTTCAAGATAAATTGTATTTTCACCACAAGCACTACAACACTCACTTTGGACTTGTGACCGTGTTTGTGTTAACTGTGTGTGTTTAAATACCGTGTTTATTGTTACGGGACTGAACCCTTGGATTTAACTGACAATAAACAACGATGTGTAGTCTCGTCTAATACAACAAACAAGTAGATTTTAGACAAGACAAAACAAACAAAACACTCATGATAACAATTATGTTCTCCTTCCGGTTCAGCTTTAACCATACAAAAGAACAGATCACCTCACTACGGTCAATCACGCCCCCTTTGGTAAACGATTGCAACCGCTCCTCCAATCCACGGCTGCCACATGGCTTCCCTTCCAGGTCAATGACTTGGTGTACCGTAGCTCTGCCCCCTCTCTAGATGGCCGACTTCCACCTAAACCTGGGAATGAATTGTCTGGCCATCCAGTCTACGGCACTCTGTTCCCTTTACACAGCGCCCTCACAGGTCGGGAGGGAGATTTATCACAAAGAATCATTCTGTCTCTGTCACAATGCCAAGTAGCTTTGCTTTGAATTTCAGATGCAAAAAAAAAGGTTTAGAAAGTTGAATTAACAAGAAGTCTAGAAGCTTGTAGCTTCACCATGCTGTGTTACCCAATAAATACCCACAAACTGTTATAGATAATGGGCTTAGACATTGCAAGCTGGCAAACCCAGACAACAGCTTTGGTCAGTTTATAAAAAAAAACCCACTTAACCTTTTACTGGTAACTGTAAACATATGCTTGTAAGGGGAAGCCTGTTGCAGTAGTTTCCTGGAAGCAATAAGTATGTTTAAATCCCTATTTGGCTTGTATGGTGTATTTCTTTTCTTATAATTCTGCTACATAATTAGTTTCCCCACATGCTGTGTAAATTACACAAGTTTTCCATATGCATGATTCAAACTGAATCTTCACAATTCTTTGCCACGCTGTAAAGGTGACCTTTCACAAGGTCTGGTAAGTATATCAGTTCTAATGCTGGTTAAATAAAGAAATCCAAATAGCCCATCGATTTTTCATGTTGATATCTTAAGGACTACTGTAATTACTGTGTTATTTAACGTAGACCAGGCTTATGTACAGTACATGCAATTAACAAAGATTGCTGTTTCTCTTGATTATAGGTGGAGAAGGGTCTTCATGTTTCAAGCCCAAATTCCCCCAGAGCAAGGCAAAGACATCCTGTTTGCACTTGGATAAAGCAAATATTGTTTTCACCCAACAAAAGATATTTCACAAACTAATCACATTTTCTACATTTAGCTGACATCAATAGAATAGTCTGTTTCCTGTTTGGGGTGTATTTTAATGTGTTTTGTTGTATTAACAATGTACAGGTTTGAGATTAAACAATATTTTTTTTGATAATGATACTTATTGCTTTTATTGTTCATTTCTAAAAACATTTTAGACTGCACGCCTGTATTCTGATATCTACAAGACTGTCTTTTAGTGGATTTAACTGTAAAAATGACAACATCATCCAAATAAGCAGCTGCTTAGAGGCCTAAGCAGTTTATTCATTAACCTTTAAAAGGTAGCGGGAGCCTCATGTAAACCAAATGGCAAGATAGTGAACTGGTATAACCCCTCTGGTGTTACAAATGCAGTTTTTTCCTTTGATGCTGGTGCCAAAGGAACCTGCCAATACCCCTTGGTTAAGTCAAGTGTTGTAATGAAATGAGCTTTACCCAACGTATCCAATAATTCATCGACCCTGGGCATTGGGTAAGCATCAAACTTGGACACCTCGTTGACCCTCCTAAAGTCTATATAGAACCTAACTGTACCATCAGGTTTCGGGACCATAACAATAGGCTAGACCAATCACTGCTAGATTCTTCAACATTCTTCTAACATGATTTTGACTTCCTTTGCAATCTCTTTACGTTTTGACTCTGGGATTCTATAGGGTGTCTGTTGTACTCTCACCCCTGGGGAAGTAATTATGTGATGTTCTGTCCTGCCTGGTAAATCTGAAAAGGCATCGTCATATCTTTTAAGCAAGTTATGAATTACCTGTTCCTGAATGGCAGACAGATGTACCCCAACTTTGGTATTTTCTGGGCCACCATTGTCTAAAGGCCCCCTCTGGTACAGAAGCTACAAAGACCTCCCTACCCTGCCACTGCTTCAACAAATTGATATCATAAACCTGGTACGGCTTCCTCTTTCCTGGCTGAAACACTTTGTAATTTACATTGGACACATTTTCTACTATCTGGCAGGGACTTTGCCAGTTAGCTAGGAACTTATGCGCATGTGAGGGAAGTAAAACCACCACTTTATTCCCTGGTGCAAACTCCCTCAATCTGGCTCAAGATGAACTCAATCTTTCTTCCCACGTTTCCTTTACTACATCGAGAATTCCCCTTGGCTGCCTCCCACACAGCAACTCAAAGGGAGAGAAGCCTGCAGATGCCTGGGGAACCTCCCTAATAGCAAACATCAGGTAGGGCAGAGAAGTATCCCAGTCCTTTCCATATAGTTGAATGACCTTCTTAAGCATCTACTTTAACATTTTGTTGAACCTTTCAACAAGGCCATCTGTCTGAGGGTGATAAATCTAAGTTTTCAACTTCTTTATTTTACACAATTGACAAAGTTTCCTTAGAATCATAGAAACAAACAGGGTTCCCTGGTCTGTGATAATTTCCTTTGGAAATCCTACCCTGGAAACCACTTCATGAGAGATTTGGCGATATTTTTAGTACTGGTATTCCGTAGAGGAATGGTCTCTGGATATCGTGTAACACAATTAAGAATTACTAATATATTGCTGAAATCCAGATTGGGACTTGTCCAGGGTCCCAATTAAGTCCATACCAATTATTTCAAAAGGAACTTCTATATATATCCAGCTCACATATCACACAGAGCTCTTTTTTTATTTGCCATTTTTTGAAACTGTCGCGCAAATTCTGTTGAGACGGTAAATAAGTGCAAGGTATTTTTGTCATTTGTAGTGAATTCGAACATCTGATTTTTATATCCGAATACATGTCAAAAACTAAGTTGTTAAGCAGCTAAGTTGTTTCCTGACATTTTTATACCATTGCCTGAATATTTTAGATAATAACTGTGTCGGTCCTGGTCATGTTTTTAGAGCAAAGACAAAAAGAAATGTATCATTATTTCCTATTTTACAACATTTTTGTTCCAACAGCAGCTAAAAAACTGCATCAACTGTAACATGTAAATTAACTGATAAGACATTCTCTTTGGATCTTATTTAATCGACATTCAAATGTTCACTATTGGTTGTTAGCTAATTCAAGTGCTTATAATAAATGCAATCAAGTTTAGGAAATGGTAAAATATATAAATAAATAAATAAATAAATAAATAAATAATAATAATAATAATAATAATAATAATAATAATAATAATAATAATAATAATAATAATTGTAACAAGAGAGTGAAGTAAAGCCCTTATCAAATATTTTAGCCATTATTTTTTTCATTAATTCCAAACTATGCTTATTTGAACCTCTGGTCAATTGAGTACACAATAAAACCGGTGCTCTGGAGCTAGCCCTGCTTGATGGCCTTATAGTGTCTTACTGACTTTAATTAATTTCCCATGCCATGAGTTTGTCTCAAATTAGATTTTCCCCAGCTCATGAACTCAAAAGAGCCCTTCCCCTCCCTGTGCTATTTGGGATATTTCCTTTTATAGATGTCATTAACTCTGACAATAAAAAAAACTACTTCACCAAGGACTGATATTTCCCTACTCTGCACGGCCCAATTTTTACAGAAAAAAGCAGTATAACATTAAAACATTTACCTTATCAATTTCACATTGACTGAACCTGTTCATTGTGTATATGGGTTGTTACACAATGCAGCAAATTAATACAGCGGATGTATTAAACATACCAACATACTACTGAACAAAACTGTATAAGCAGCAGACTCTAAAGACCTAAGTAAATCAAACTCTGCCTTCTTTTTCTGTGGAAAAATGGTAGGATATTATCACATTTGAACAATATAGTGTAGGAAGTCTTTCTGAAGGCCAGAAAAAGGAAAACACGGTCAGTCAGTCTCAGAAAATTTCCATAACAGGAGATCTTGTCAGGTCAGGCAGAATGGAATCCTCAGCTTGATTTATAGTACACAATTACACATCTATAATAGCAATGTATTTTTATCACTACAGAAAGACAAAAGCCAGTACATGGAAAACATTTCTAGTTCTGTGTACTTGCGTTTTGTGATGGCCACAGTCTGCTACTGCTTCCTAATTATAAAACTGAGGTCGCTGTTAAGTCCTTTTGTGTGGAGCTTTATTTAATTCTCTGAAAAAGGTATAGAAAATGTTTCTTCACATTTTGTTCCAGCACAAGATTATTTTCATTTTGCAGTATGGGATAAAGAAATGAAAATGTATTTTTATTATTAACTTTAAAATGATAAAAAAAAAAAGATAAGATAACCGTACCATCTTTTTAGAGAGGGAAAAAAGCCAGCATCACCTGGAAATCAGGGCAGTGAATGCATCAGCCAGCACAATCCACATATTGTTTTGTTCAGTCAATTTATAACTTGTAATTTATATTTGTTTATTTTACCTCAGAGGTTTGCTTATATATATACTATAAACTACTTTAGTACCATATACTTCTATCATACAACAGTGTTGACCATAAAAGAAATGGAAATATTATTGCATTTGAATAGATTATACTTTCTGAACCGTTAAGTTTAGTCTGCTTTCATTATTATGGAAATCAGCATAGAAAATGTATAAAAGCAAAGGGAATTAATTTTAAAATGATAATCAGTCATTTCACTCTATTCCGGCAGTCGTTTATTTACTTCTAACTTATTTCTGGGTATGATTTACAGCATATTTTTGAAAAAAATGTTTTTATCTGTATGCACTCCTGTACAGAAAGTAAATAGCCACGCAGCTCTTCCGGCACAGTATGAGAACACGTTCATAAACAGGAATAGGAAGAGTAAAAGGCCATCTAATCTAAGACTTCCAGATTCAAACAGTAGAATGGACAAACAGAACAATTAAGTGATTGACCAGACACTGGGAGTAAACCTTTGACCTGTGGTGCCAGAGGATTGTCTTACTTCTGACAAGACATTAAACAAAAAACAGTGAGAATTACTAATCACCGCAAGAAATATTTAACATTATATAAAACGTATGTTGAATTTTGATTAAATTCCATAACAAGCATTTCTCAGATCCTCCATTTCCTGTTTGAATTACTGGTGCTTTTAAAACAAGTCAGAGTTAGTCAAAACACCTCAGATGTTTCATAGTTTTAACCAGCTCCTTCATCTACTGGACAGAAATATGGAGACACTGAAAACTCCTGGGACGCTCATGTCAACACTGTAGCGCTCAGAATAGCATAATACTGAGGTCCACGATAACTGAGGCCACAATTCTAACACAGTCCTTGAATAAAATTGGTTTTATTTTGGCTGAAATAGTAGAGTTTACAATGACCTCTATGCAGAGTGTCCACAGAAAGTAAGGGGTAGTTTATTGTGTCCATATATTTATATCCTTTTTTTGTGCTCAAGACAGGACGTGTTTGATCTACGACAATATTGCCCTTTGGTGTGTGTATAATCTATATATAGATTATACACACAGAGACACACACACACACACACACACTACTTGATTTATCGCGGGTGTCGGGCCAATATAAATCCGCTATATATCGAGGGCCGCGATATAGCGAGAGACACATAGAAAAACAAATAGGCTAACAAATACTGTACAACCACTCCCTCGTTTAATCGTGGGCATCAGGGTCCAATATAAACCCTCTACGCAACCCATTTTCTCTCATTTCTCGTATAAAAAGCAGCACACCGTTTTAATTTGTACTGCGGAGGGTAATTGCTACTTATCAACTTAAGTCTCCAATTAATTTCATGAATCTTCCTCTCCTTTCTCAAATGCCGAAACCCGCTGCATTGAAAGAATCCATTCCCAACATAGGAGGCTTGTTGCTAGGGAGCTGACATCACTGCCCTGTGACTTTTGCTAGTGCATTGCTTAAAAAGAAAAACTTCAGCAAGTAGATATTTAATTTGCTTTGTGTTATTGTGCAATGCGTGTGTATATGATAACAGTATGATATCAATACTTTGTTTTTAATTGTTTTGTATATTTTTGTTTGTGATGTGCAGTACGAAATAAAATGAACAGTAATTCTAAGTGACATTGTCTATGCATAGTGCAGCTAAGGAACGTGCAACAAAACAGTGTATTATTAAAGTCACCACTACTGGTAAACAGATTTCCTTGACCAAATGCTAATGTAACATTCCAGTTCCAATCAGTGGACAAAAGGTAACAATGAAAGAGCAGATTAGGAATTGCAAGTAGAACTGAAAGACCAAGCTATTTTTAATATTATGGCTGAACAGATCTATTCCAGAACTGACATTTGCTTTTCTATCCATATTAGAAAGCTAAGCAAACTGCCCTAGGTTTATCATACTGTGGTTTATCAGCTAAAATAAGGTGCACATTTGAAACCTTGGTTTGCACAATCCATGGAACTCCGTTCACTTCCAAACAAGGCAACCCCAACACACAAAACAGCTCTGTTCAAGTCCCTAACAATTAAGAGGACTCAAAAACACCTTTTAGGTGTATGCACAGGCATGCCAAGCTGTTGCAAAATAAGTGTCCAAGCGTGCAGTGACAACAACTATATATATATATATATATATATATATATATATATATATATATATATATATATATACACATACATATACATACAGTACTGTGCAAAAGTTTTAGGCAGATGTGAAAAAAATGCTGTAAAGTAAGAATGCTTTCAAAAATAGACATGTTAATAGATTATATTTATCAATTAACTAAATGCAAAGTGAGTGAACAGAAGAAAAATCTAAATCAAATCCATATTTGGTGTGACCACCCTTTGCCTTCAAAACAGCATCAATTCTTCTAGGTACACTTGCACAAAGTCAGGGATTTTGTAGGCATATAGTCAGGTGTATGATTAAACAATTATACCAAACAGGTGCTAATGATCATCAATTCAATATGTAGGTTAAAGCACAATCATAAACTGAAACAGAAACAGCTGAGTAGGAGGAATAAAACTGGGTGAGGAACAGCCAAACTCAGCTAACAAGGTGAGGTTGCTGAAGACAGTTTACTGTCAAAAGTCATACACCATGGCAAGACTGAGCACAGCAACAAGACACAAGGTAGTTCTACTGCATCAGCAAGGTCTCTCCCAGGCAGAAATTTCAAGGCAGACAGGGGTTTCCAGATGTGCTGTCCAAGCTCTTTTGAAGAAGCACAAAGAAACGGGCAACGTTGAGGACCGTAGACGCAGTGGTCGGCCAAGGAAACTTACTGCAGCAGATGAAAGACACATCATGCTTAGTTCCCTTCGCAATCGGAAGATGTCCAGCAGTGCCATCAGCTCAGAATTGGCAGAAAACAGTGGGACCCTGGTACACCCATCTACTGTCCGGAGAAGTCTGGTCAGAAGTGGCCTTCATGGAAGACTTGCGGCCAAAAAGCCATACCTCCGACGTGGAAACAAGGCCAAGCGACTCAACTATGCACGAAAACACAGGAACTGGGGTGCAGAAAAATGGCAGCAGGTGCTCTGGACTGATGAGTCAAAATTTGAAATATTTGGCTGTAGCAGAAGGCAGTTTGTTCGCCGAAGGGCTGGAGAGCAGTACACGAATGAGTGTCTGCAGGCAACAGTGAAGCATGGTGGAGGTTCCTTGCAAGTTTGGGGCTGCATTTCTGTAAATGGAGTTGGGGATTTGGTCAGAATTAATGGTCTCCTCAATGCTGAGAAGTACAGGCAGATACTTATCCATCATGCAATACCATCAGGGAGGCATCTGATTGGCCCCAAATTTATTCTGCAGCATGACAACGACCCCAAACATACAGCGAAAGTCATTAAGAACTATCTTCAGCGTAAAGAAGAACAAGGAGTCCTGGAAGTGATGGTATGGCCCCCACAAAGCCCTGATCTCAACATCATCGAGTCTGTCTGGGATTACATGAAGAGAGAGAAGCAACTGAGGCTGCCTAAATCCACAGAAGAACTGTGGTTAGTTCTCCAAGATGTTTGGGCCAACCTACCTGCCGAGTTCCTTCAAAAACTGTGTGCAAGTGTACCTAGAAGAATTGATGCTGTTTTGAAGGCAAAGGGTGGTCACACCAAATATTGATTTGATGTAGATTTTTCTTCTGTTCACTCACTTTGCATTTTGTTAATTGATAAATATAAACTATTAACATGTCTACTTTTGAAAGCATTCTTACTTTACAGCATTTTTTCACACCTGCCTAAAACTTTTGCACAGTACTGTATATATATATAGACACACACACACACTGAGGGTCCGTGTGTGTTTCTTCCCAATGCAGCTGAAATTAAGTATAATAGTATGACGTAGCTCAAGAATGGTTCACATTCACAAGAACAAATTTAATTTGCAGTTGCAATTAGATTACTGATACTATTTTTATTTTCAAAACAAAAGTACAGTTTTGAAACTTTTAGTAGCTACTTCTCAACATAAACAAAATCATATGTTGAAGGCTTTCACACAATAATAAAGTCATCAGTGCAAATGTACTGTATACAAGGTGAATTATTCCTGGTAAGTCAAACTTAGACCACCCAATGAAGGATTTGCCATTTAATCACTGTAATCACAGGACTACATGGAACAAATTAATTCTTTGTACAGTATCTGTGGTGAATCCTACCTGAAATCTGCTGGACATTCTGTAAATAAAATACGCCCACAGCTAAATGAACCCAGGGAGGGTAAATGTGGGAATTGTTAAACTGGCAAATTCCATCGAGCACGTTCATATCTGCTGAAAGAGTTGTGGTCACGCCACTGAGCATTCCAGTTACACATTACAGGGAAAAAACAAACAAACAAACAAACACCTTGTGTATGATAAACAGCAGTAGAGCATTAAAATCAGGAGTAAAACATCCCCAGGCTGTTATGACGCAATATACATTCAAAAAGCATTTACCCCAGTTTAAAACCTTTAGCCTATTTTTGTTTAAAAGGAAAAACAAACTGCTCATGCTGTACTGGGAAAAGGCTTTTCACAGTACCTTCTAAAATAAATGTATTTCATAAGCAGTTATAAAAAAAAAAAAAAAAAAAAAAACACACCATAAGTCCTCGCTATTCTGAACCCTTTATAGAGCTGTAGAGGCAGATTCACTGGGTTCTACATTCAAACCATAAAAAGTCAGATTTTCAACCGTGTCCTCTAGTCTAGTTATATTTAGCGTTTGTTAAAGTGAAGAAAGCCAGTGCAGTTTCAGAGTTCCTGATCACAGAAAGCTGTAACAAAAACACATGGTTTCTTTTTAAGGGGGGAATGGTATATGTTTTCCTTCACTAAATGGGATAGGAAAGAGGATTACTCAGGACACTGTTTGTGGAACATCATATCTTGCAACTTAATACTGCAAATCCAAACAGAGAAGACCTTATTTAAAGAGTAACAAAGCATACCAATGCACATGACAACTCACATAGGCTGGGTTTACATGAATGCGAGCCATGACTGTGACATTGTCACACAAATACATCGATCAGTGAGATCCTTTGGTCAGTGCGACTGTAAGGGCAGGGTCAATCGCTTTCTCACAATAAAAATAGCTGTAAAAACTCATGTAAACCGGAGCAGGAATCATGCTTGTGTCTCACGAGATTTCAGCAGTCAAGATCCCGTTTAACTGCCGGAATCTCACGTTATTCCTCAGCAAAGCCGTACCACACACACACACAGACAAGAAAGAACACAAAAGACGCTGCAAACGTAAACCTCTCGTATAGCCTATTATTAATGTTTGTATAAATGCATGTTGTTGAGCACAACTAACCGAACTTTTAGCCTCATATTATTATTATTATTATTAGTAGTAGTAGTAGTAGTAGTAGTATTTTCTTTCTATAAATTCTTTAAGATGTCCCAGGAACAACAGAGCTCCACCTCTTCTTCCAGTGCACAAAACTGGAATGAATTGTTAGCATCAATTGGCATATTGTGCAGTAAGTAATGGATATAGTTAACAAACAACATAAATGTACCGTATCGCAAGACATTCACGTTTCATTATAATGTGTGTGTTAAGTGGATTCTGCACCTGGCACTTCTACCACAGCTGCAGACCAGCAGTCACTGGCTTCTCAGAGCAGGGTATAGGGACTGGCAGATGTGTACAGGAACATTAGGATGCTCAGCCTGGTACTCCACCTATAGAACTGCCAGTGCATGATGCTGCTCAGGAACCTCGTATGTATTTTTACATATCCTCCTGTTCTCAATCTTATATTCATATAGGCCTAAGGATCATACTGTTTTTTATTGTATTGTAGTGTAACCCCCAGTGTTCCTAAATGTTCAACATACATTTATAGACTACTTTAATCAAATAAAACTTTTAGATGCTACGCCTATCTATTTTTTAAGTTGTACTTAGAAGTTTTATTTGATATACTTTTATGTGTGTGTGTGTGTTGGAAAGGTAACGAGACACAAACAAGTAATGCGTGATAATTCAGAATGTGCACGACAAGAAGTTAATTCTTTTCTCTTGTTAATTTTTTTTTTAATCTTCATGGCAACGCATAAAGCTCTCCTCACAATACTCAGTCATTCTTTTCCTAATTACTAGGCAGACACTGACATTTAAATATCCCCTACCCTAAATTACTATGAATTGAGTAATCTGCATTGGTACGGCCGACTTGTTTTCCTAAATCAGAACTGCATAGCAACACATTCCCTGAAAAGTACGGCAAAAACATTGTGAGGAAAACGGTCATGACTTGTCCATGTAAACGCTGTCATTGAGGAGAGGGTCACAAAGCCAACTCTTGCACACTGGGGACTGTGAAGCTATAAAGCTATGGAACTGCTTTAGGCATTCTTGTTCTGGTAACTCTTTATACAAGTTTCTGCATGTTTTATGGTTTAGTTCCTTTCTTGATCTAAACAGTGGCAGATATCGATACTGTTACTATTTATATCAATAAAAGAAGAGCCTTTGTGAAATAAATAGTCTCTGAAGACTTTCAAAGTAAATAAAATGACAGGTCCTAATTTAATATATAAAAGGTGACTATTTAAATGTCACAAAAAATACAGTTGGATATAAACAACATACTTAAATGAGTATTACCACCATTAATACATTAATAACAAAAGTTTAAAAATATTGCCAAGTTCAGCAGTACTGAGCTCTGGCGGAAATATAAGAGAAAGCATAGCTGTGTTTGGCATCAAGACCAACTGGCAAGGCAACACTGGAGTACAAATGCTAGGTTTGCTTAACTTTTGATTGTCTACATTCATCCGGTCATGAGGATGCAGTGTGGCCTCACTGTGCTGTACATTTGAACATTTCCAAGGCTTTCCATCCAGAAAGTTGAGCAAGCCAATTATATTAGCTCTCAGGAAATTACAAGGTTTTTTTTTCTCTTCTAAACTTGAAAACATTTATTTACCGCTTTGAAGCTGAGCATAAATTAGGCCCCATTAAAGAAATATGTTTAAAAGAAAAAAGGAATTGGCAAGCTATAATGCCACAGCAGCTGAATGTTATGTCAAATTTTGACTCGAAAAGCTTTCTAAACTAGAACACTAAAATTAGAGATTGAAATTGGGTCAGTTTACACCCCAGAGCCCCCTTTAAAGCAAGTCCATGGGAGACTTGATCACATTTTATAACAAGGTCCTATATATACACAGTTCCATTCCTTTAAAAATGTATACATTTTGAGGAACACATCAGAAAGAGATTCATAGAAAGATGAATATAGAACACTGTAATAACATGTGTTTCACATTTTAGGTTTAATTTACAACAGATGATTTATTTTCAGACAAGGCATGCTGAAGTATCTTTGCAGATGCAGCTGTTTCCAAATACAATATCTTCACCCTTCTGATAATCTTCCCATGCGCAGCGCAGCACCATCTGGCTCCTGTGCAATGCAGGGTGATAAAGAGCTGTAAGTAAAGGGCTGAATACAAGGGAATTTCATACCAAAGATGTACAGCTAATATATAAATAAATATATATATAAATATATATATAAATATAAATATATAAATATATATATATATATATATATATATATATATATATATAGAGAGAGAGAGAGAGAGAGAGAGAGAGAGAGAGAGAGAGAGAGAGAGAGAGAGAGAGAGAGAGAGAGAGAGAGAGAGAGAGAGAGAGAAAGGGTAAAAATGTATATTAAGGCAATTTCTGAAATGCATTGACCAAAAACTATTTAAGGGAAATTATTACATCCAGGCTTTAAACCAAGATCTAAAAAAACACACATCTAAGCATATTTAACAATGTCCAATTGTAGTAGTATACGATGCGAGTGTTATATAAATATTTAAAGGATGTGGGCATCTGAGTTTATGCAACCTTTTTCTTCAGACTCTTTCTTTCGCAGTCTTTTGTAATCCCATCAGCTAATGCCTTTGGTTTCCCTAATCCTTCTGCACGGAAATGTTACAGTTTGAAAAAAAAGTTTGAATGCGGCAGCTATTGCCACTGTAAAAAAAAAAAAAAAGAAGAAAATAAGAAAAAAGAAAAAAGAAAAATGAAAAACAAACTGTCTTCATTTTCAGTGGATTAATCACAGTAAAGATACTGGTTTCTTCTTACAACACTCCCACCCACGCACTTACATTATAAACTTGTTACCTGTTTTAATTCATCTCTGACAGGAAAAGCTCTTTTATAAACTAACCTTTGTTGCACAGATAGTTTTCTATTACACAGCAGTGCAGTCCAGTCCAGGTTCACTGTTAGCATAGGCCCACCAGATGTTGTTGTTTAATATCCTTGGCTATTTTACCCTGACTATATAGTCAACATCTTGGAGATCAGATTTTGTGGGGACTTTTCAGATCTAAATATGTCAATTTTAATTACTTTGAAAGACAAAAAATACATGTCACAGACTCACACACGCATGGTTAATGACACTGGTCTTCAAGTATCCTTCTTTTAGTGATCCTTCTTTTAGTCACTTACAGCATTCTTGGAAAACTTTCCAGTACTTTTTTAAATGATCTAATACATAACAATGTCCATAAAAATGTGACACCAAATTAAAGTAAAATAAATCTAAAAAAAGGCACAGTTTTGTGTCCCAAGACAAGTGCTAGCATAACCTAAATAAAGAGCTGTCGTAGATTCCTTACACCAGGCAATACTTATGTACAAAACACCCCGATTTAGCTCTATGTTCAGATAATATGTTCTGTTAAGGTCAGTAAGATAAAGGTGTCAGTATAATGTGTTGCACACAGAAATAACCTTCGAGAACATCACACAGCCATTCACACTGCCCATCGAGAACATCACACAGCCATTCACACTGCCCATCGAGAACATCACACAGCCATTCACACTGCCCATCGAGAACATCACACAGCCATTCACACTGCCCATCGAGAACATCACACAGCCATTCACACTGCCCAACCAGAACATCACACGGCGATTCACACTGCCCAGCGAGGACATCACACAGCCATTCACCCAACCAGAGGCTTAGTGGTCCAGTGGTTAAAGAAAGGGGCATGTTACTAGGAGGTTGCCGGTTCAATCCTATAACTGCCTCACTGTGTGTGACCCTGAGCAAGTCACTTAACCTCCTTGTGATGTAAAACCAAGGTCCTATTGCAAGTGATTCTGCACCAGGAGTTAATAATGCACAGTTCACCCCCAAGTCTGTAAGTCACTTTGGATAAAAGCATCTGCTAAATAACTTAATAATAATAATAATAATAATAATAATAATAATAATAATAATAATAATAATAATAAAGATCCAGACAGAAAGGTTGCACATGACAAAGTCACAAGAATAGAGTCTTTTATAGTGGCTTCATCCAATATTATTCCTCCCCTAAGCGTACTGTAGGAATAGCTTGTGAACTTGTGGCCTTCTTCCTCTGTGCTTGCCACTGTTTCTTCAAGGTTTAATCTTAGCTGCTGAAGATCACAGCACAGCAGCATCATACTGTACTTCACCTCTTCGAGCTCTCAGCCTACGCTTCCTTTCAAAGAGTGAAGATAAGCTCAGACAACACACATCACTATCACTGAAATCCTGCTCTTAAATACAAACATAAATACAGTAAAAATGCAATAAGCCTAAGATGACAAGATATCTTTTTTTTTTCTTCTTTATTACCCTTTACATTCAACATGAATTCTCGGAAATAACTTCTGGGACTTCGCTGTAGCTGTAATTGAATTTCATACATTTACCTCATTTTATTTTAGCAACTGAATTTTTTTAGTTGTTACCTTATGTACCCCTAATGTGTGTCCAAGACATTTACCCTAATGATAATTACTAAAGTCATGTTAAAGACCTGATTTTAGCCTCTCACAGAATTTCAATCTGTGAGCAAAAATATGCTTGTTTTTGTAAAATCTGTATAACGGTTGCCAAGATATTGTGCACCAATAACTAAATGTTAAGTATTAATTCATTGTAGGATCTTTTGGCAAGACATGTTTTTCTAGCTTATTTTGTGATGCAATATAAACAGTTTATTTCACACACTGTACACGTTTCCCGTTACACATAAGTTCATAAATCTACTATAAGACCATGGGCGCTTGCTGTGGACTGTGTTGTCCAACTGTTATCGGCCACAATTAATAATAATGGCAGCACTGTGCCTTTGCCGCTTTCTGGCAACATCACATTCAAATTCTGCAAGTAATAAGCACAATTTGTTGAAAGGATTTAAAATAATCACAAGCCTGCAGCTGAGGAATGTGCAGATTTATAAAACCATGTCTTAGAACTCTTTCAAAATGAAATCTTACAGATCCGTCTGGCACTAACTGATCCTTGTTTGAGAAAGATAAAGAGCTCGTTGGACCAGCTGCTTAAACATTCAGTCACTGTGTGTATAATTGTACAATATTACATTTCCTATCTATGCTGTACTTTATAATGTATAAATGTCAATGTTGATGACCTTTGACCCCATTTTCCTCCAATAGGAGAATGGCTTAAACAGATTTGTTTCATCACAGAGTGTGTGAACAGCACCTCATATACTACAGATTATATTCAGGAAAGACGCTGTAAACAAAAATGCAGCTGTGCTGTGTTCCATCATAGGCACTGTTGCTTTGTAACTGAACTTGCATATCAACAAGATGATTAAAAACATTAATGGCTAAATGTGTGCTTTGGACAAAATGCCAGACAAAACTGACTCTTATAGAGGTATAGTTAGTGTATTTTCTAGATCTTGATTCATGACTTCTACTTCACAGTCATTGCTTTAGGATACCCGTCTCTAGGGGTCACTGCAGTGTACTTGTCTTAAGTTAATTGAAAGGGAGAAAAGGAAACTTATTCATGCACCAAACCTACTATAACAGAAATGAAGCAAGCTATTATTGGGAGTGTTTTTATTGTTGACTCCAGCCTACTAGATAACCTTATCAAACTACTATCTGTCCTTGAGGTTTTGGCTCTGATGAACCCTATATAAGTTATTTGTGAATTATTGAGTATGCTGGTTTGTTGCATTGTACCAGCACTAAAGCACTGCTAAACATAATAATCTTTTTAAAGAAGCAGTGATTTTATTCAGCTTAGATACGGCTGCTGTAACAGGAAATTAAGAACTTCACACTGCTGGGAGTCCTATTGCTTCCAGTCCGAGAGCAATCAAATTGTTTCCGTGGTGCCAGCTACAGGTAAGCTCTGACTGGGTTTGTACAGACTTGAACACTGCAGGAACCAGCTAATTTGACTACACTCCATGAACGTGGCCTAGGAAAGCACAGATGGGAGACAGTCCAGGTTGCTGGAACAGACCAAGCTGTAAAACAAGCGGATGTTATCCTGGCTTCCTTATCCTTTATGCCAGTGATACATTGTTTCGTAGTTTACATTATCACTGCTCAACCAACTGCTAATATAAAAAGATGGGCGAACGAGCGCCAATGGAACTCAACTTAAACCAGAACTCCAATCCACCATTAAAACCACCACACTCAGGATACAAAAGCTTCTGTTCATTGGCATTGAGAAGACGTGAATTACAACAGGAATGGAAATAAGACTCCTGTTGCATAGCAGGTTCACCCACTCCAGGTTTTCCTACAAGTTTGATTAGCCACAGTGTATAGGCAATCACGGGTGTGTCTTTTTAAACTCAGGAATGAATCAAACTGCTATGCAATAGGAATCTTATTACCATCCCTGTACATAATCAAGCAAATAAAACATTTGGATCTCTAAATGCGTTTTACACATTTAAGTGCTGATTGTGTAACTGCAGAGGACTATCTCAAAATCATTCCCCATAATTACACATCATAACCAAGGGGCTCAGTCAGAACAGCTTGCCAGTTACCAGCATCCTGAGGCATATTTTCTTAAACAGAGGTGCTAGCCCAAGATTCTGTGCAACTGCAATGACTAAAGTAAACACTCCTCTTGTTCCGCACAGGTCCCTGTGCCCACATCATAACATGTACTCCTAGTTTAAAGAAGTTTTCTAAAGGAAGGGATTTGAATCCACAAAAATATACTTCAAACGCACCAAACATTTCTTATTCTTGTTACAACATGTTTTTCTCCTTTATTATATATATATATATATATATATATATATATATATATATATATATATATATATATATATATATATGATGCCAAAAAAAAAAAGACACAAACCCTAAAGGAAACGAGTTTGAAAGAGGGATTGCAGCAGATTAGAATAGCCAGAGTACAGACTCCAAATAACTTTGAGTCAGCAATAGTCTGCAGGCCAGTATCCAAATGAGCTGTACTGTGACTTGAACCCCATAACAAATGCAAAATGTAACTTTTACTGAAGCCATGATCTATATATGGGCAATCAAATCTCACCTTTTCCTACTACAGTGTAGATCTTCTAGTTTACCTACCACCTGGGGCATTCTGGAATAAAGGTGCTACATGACCTAATTATATATATATATATATATAATTATATGATCCTGCTCCATTGCAATGAAGGCTCATAGAAAAATGCATGGTTTATTCTGGCATGTTTAATCCATCATTACACATGGCCATGTCAACACAGACAATGTTACATTTGGTTGTAAACACAAGAGCAGCTTGACAGCTTACTGTTAAACCGCGTCTTCTCTGATTATATTTTTTCCAGTTCCCTTGCCCAGAAAAAAATCAATAAATAAATTCCACTAAACCATGGCTCAGCTTTACTATTATTTCTCACTAAAGGGAACCAGTTGCTGGCTCATAACAGCATTGCACAGCAATAGGCAGACACTGATGACAGTTACAGTATGGGATTATGACAGCCTTGCAGCTGCTTTATAAATGCATCTAGTAAATGTTGTTTCTAATACAGCACTGTGTATATTCAAGACAGGGCTTAACTGGGTTTCAAGTGCATGTGGCTGAATGAAATAAGAAACCTTTGTTTTAGGAACTAACACTATTTTTTTTTTTTTTTATCATCGTGATTCCAGGAAACTGGAAAACAAATGTTGAGCTATCATACATGTAAAAAGCAGGTTAGACATTCAATTTTAGTTCACACAATGTGGTTGAGATTGTGGCTACGACCTGCTTTGCATATAAGCCAGGAATCGATATTTCCTCAAGTACTGACAACAAACAGGACTTTGTTCTTACAGTAGTACTTCAAGGGGCACTTCAAAATGAATGTGTTGGAAAGTTTAAAAAAAAAAAAAGTATGGTACAATAACATTTATAACTTCTGATAAAACAAAATGTTCAATGAAATTGTTTTGAAAGTGTATATTTGGGCAAACTAGCAATCACTAGAGCTATTTACACTTCATTTTAATATACTGTAAAAGATTTATCTGTTGGGAGAAGTTCAACTTGCACTTTCAACTCAGTGAAATAACCGATATTGACCAACAATGTGATATGTTAACTGTTTTTGTCACTGTTACAAATCATTTCACTAGAAAAAAAGTGTACCAATCTGAATGCTTGTTTACAAGAGGCAAATAGTCGACAAAGACTTTTAATAACTCCCTCTGCATAGTAGCTGTATCCATTCCTGTTTAAGAAGATTCCCTTTCCATAGCAGTTTGATCGATTCCTGTTAAATAAGACACATCTGAGCCTGCTACATACACACGGTGGCTAATTAAGCTTGTATTAAAACCTGGAATGGGTGAAACTGCTATGCAATAGGAGTCTTGTTTGTCTGCACATGCATATACAATCAGAACACAGGTAAATATAAACTTTTAAAATAGAACAGATAAAATAGTGAAGTAGACAATATCTCGACTCAGTTTAACAATGTGTGAACCTACACTACAAGTACACACTAATTTCAAAGTACATGCTACAGAGTCTCGCACTTACTGCGGGAACTTTCCTTTAAAACTGGACCTGGTACTACAGCAATTGAACATAATAAGTTGTACTTCTAAAAGTATTCAAAGTGCTTGTTTCCGTACCCATACAATTACAAAAGTAGACCAGGACAGTATTTGCACAACTTTAAAAAGTGATGACTAGTAGGTGGATTTTAAAAGCTGTAAAAGCGTTATCTTATCTAAAAGCAGGAGCGTGTTGTTTATATGAATATATTTTATTGCACTGCAAACTTTCTGAAGTCAGCATTTGTAATTTCAGTACAATGCTTCAACAAACAAAGGTAAGACACCAGTTAACAGTCTGTAAATATAACTAGCAGTGTTTAGTAATACAACTACCTGCTACAGTATGTGCAAATGAACAACAATATTATTGCACAACTACCTTGTTTGTTGACGTTTTACTACCCCCAGTCTAACAGCGCTCATGCTTGTTATTCTGTCATTCGCTGTTTTGTTCTGCTTGCACGTCCAAGTGTTTTTGACTGCATTGCAAACTAGTTATATTTCGATCGGACGGCAGATGCGACTGACAAACCCCCATGCCTGCTTCCCCACATATTCCAACTACAGGCCCTGGATACAATGTTTCACTCAAGAGACAAAAGTGTTCTTTATTTACATTTGAATGCAGATCTACCTGCTGATGCAGCATCTGCAAAGCAGAGACCGCCGCTCAAAACAGGTCTGTGTTACACTTACAGTACACGGTATGAAAAAAAAGATGCATTGCTACTTGATTTTTTTCGATTGCCTTTATCAATAAAGGCCCGCGTTAAAAAAAAAATGCATACCAATCAGAAGTATAGCAGCAATGTGCCGTTACAATAATTCAGTGCAAAAGTCAGCGACTCCCTCTACATTAGATTAACGCCACCAACCAACCCAGCTGCAAGAAAAACTGTCAGTACTTACATCTTCAAACAGAGATCCAACGTTGGCTGTTACGAGCAAAATCCCTGTTGCCTGTGCTACCACCTTCACTGCCATAATGTTCGAATTCAGATTAAAATCACTACAGTTCAAAAGGTATTACAAATCAGCAAAGGTCTAGTTCTGTTAATTAAAACACCTATGAACTATGACTGCACGTCTTAGCAGATCGTTTTGCTCATTGCTGTTTGTGTATGCATCTGGGTCTTGCTGATGTTTAGACTACTCTCGTTTACGGCCATTGTAAAAGTTTCTGTTTTAATCCACGGCGATCGCTGGACTCCTGGTCATTTCAGCTGTCGGTGTTTTCCTGACGTTTGTTGTTATAATAAAAAAAACTCAACCTGCCTTGAAGCAGAAGCTCTGAGAGAACCATTGCCTGGATTGTTTGGAGGCTGGGCTGGAGTACTCTACTGTCCTGACGTCACAGAGCGAATGGAAAGCTGTAGCTCTTAAAAGGGCAACGCTTATTAGGCAACGTAGAACTTGTGTTTTCCTTTTATTGCCAAGTAACTCCGCGGTATCCTTTTGGAAATGGCAAATAGCGCCAAGTTAGCGCTAATAAACACGCACGCACGCACGCACGCACACACAGATATATGTGGCTGTGTGGTCCAGTGGTTACAGAAACGGGCTTGTAACCAAGAAGTCCCCGGTTTAAATCCCACCTCAGCCACTGACTTATTGTGTGACACTGAGCAAGTCACTTAACCTCCTTGTGCTCCGTCTTTCGGGTGAGACGTATTTGTAAGTGACTCTGCAGCTGATGCATAGTTTACACACCCTACTGTCCAATCCTAAATTGAAGTGATTGATGTTTACTTTTACATTAATAGATCTGCTGTAAACCTGCTTTTTTAAAATTAATGAATATGAATTGGGTATTATATTTTATATTAACTGGATATCTTCTAAAACAACAGTACACTTTCAATTCCCAACTATTGCTGGTCACCAGCTAGCCAGAAACCGCTGGTATTTTCTGAAGAAATTGCATTTCTCTACAGAATAAATAAATAAAAACAGGGTGCCAAATCAATCTGATGTACAGAGAGTCACTTTGACATTGCTTCCAAAATGAAAAAAGGAAAGAAAGAACGAATGCAACTTCCTAACAGGAAAATCACAGTGAAGGTTTGATGACACAACATGATAAAAAGGGTGATAAAGCAAGTACCTGTGATCGTAGTAAAACCAGTGCTTTTACATCACTCTGCATAATAGAAACAAAAGCAATCTCAGGGGTCATTTTCAAATGCTCTATTCTTCCAGTAGACACCCCATGTAGTCAAACCTCAATGCAAAGCAGTTTGCTTGTGAGAATTGGTCATGGTACTGCTCATCATATGTGCTTTAGGCTTAATGGGACTTCCACATTAATCTCTAACTAGTTCATGCTGTTGTAGTAGATATGTGGCTTAAATGAATAACCTACTTCACAATAGTCTGAGTGCAAGGAAAAACAAGCATAGGCCTGAAATACTAATCGGATTCAAATCACTTAGGGTTACCTGGGCTTTAAATAAGCCTCTTTAGAATTGAAAGGCAACCTGCTTTTTAAGGGTCAATACCACTTTACTAACTAACTTGCATGAATATGCTTTTTTTTCTGGTGGAGAGAAAACAAAAGCTGTGTATTCTTTAACCAAAAGGATACCATCTTAAACTGAGGAGCCTCCCTTTCTATTAGTCTAAGGAGATGAACAGTGATTGTCTTTATAAGGCTTTATAAGGCTTTCTGGGGCGTATTTGTAACAAACATTAACACGAGCGTGATGTTCTTCTGGTGTGCACCATTCAGATCTGCCACGCTGATAAACATCTTTGTCGTATGGGGCTATTGTGATATTTTACATGGAACAGCGCTTATAGGATGTCAAACCGGACATTATGCACTTCATTGTTCTGATCCGGCAGAAACTGCCTCATGTTAAAAGAACATCAATGCAAATGGAATTGGATTCAATAGTAAGCTGCTTATTAATAGATAGTAGCAGTCTTGGATTCAGGATTTGTAAATAATCAAAGTATAAAAATATTGCTAATTGACTGTGACATACCATAGGATTACATTTGAATCGTGTCTCTTGTATATTTACAGTACAGTATTTACAGTACAGAATAACAAAAACTGTCTAAAATGAGGGGGAAAAGGTTATTATATGTTTTGTTGATTACACATTATTATTTGTTTATTTAGCAGACGCCTTTATCCAAGGAGGACTTACAGAGACTAGGGTGTGTGAATTATGCATCAGCTGCAGAGTCACTTACAACTACATCTCACCTGAAAGACAGAGCACAAGGAGGTTAAGTGACTTGTTTAGGGTCACACAGTGAGTCAGTGACTGAGGTGGGATTTGAACCGGGGACCTCTTGGTTACAAGCCCCTTTTCTTCAACCACTGGACCACACAGCCTCCTTTATACATGTATAAAGACATGTATAACAAATAATTGTATAACACAATTTAATTACAAACATTTAGCAAGCTATAATTTGTATAGCTGGTTATTAGATATTATATTTATTTGACTCATTTCCATTCTACATCTCTATCCACTTTTTAAATGGAGTGCTGCAGTGTTTACTACGAGAGCACTACCAGATAGGACATTGCTTGGTCTATGTGTATTATTTATTAACCTTTTTACAAAATAATTATATTTCCTGTGTTTGTGAAATCGTAGTAATAGGTATCTTTGTTTTCCAGAGCAATGATAGCAAATCCTAATTATTGGTACAGCCCTTTTTTTCTATAAAATTAAAATCTGCATTGTATTTGGAACACACTAAAGACAATTATAGGGACCTCACCTCACCAAGTTCTTGTACCTGTATTAACATGTAAGGAGTATGGCCTGTATTACTGTCACACTGTAGTTTTAACACTGGAGCTGCACACAACACTGCCTAGAATTATTCCCTTATACGTGCTTCAGGCCACATTTGAAATCCAAGTGTGTCAGTTTTCATTGTTTTTTTTCCCTGTTTAACACAAACTTCAATCAAATTCCTGAGAATCTGACGCTAACAGGATTAAGATTACAGTGATATAACAGTCATGGTATAAACACAGCAAATGTTCCGGAGAAAAGCCTAAACAGAGCTGCAGTAAAGGGCAACTGGAACAGACGTAGAAACCCTATAGGGTTGTGCAGGGACGCATTAGTCAAAAATGAAGACAGCGGAAAATTGAATTCTGGAAAACTTCAAATTAAATAGGTCACATAGTTGCAGCTTTTATTAATTAGTCTTGTAGCCTGTCCGATGCAGCTCCATGTCAGTGTATTCAATTAAATGCTACTGCAGATTGAAAGAGTTAGAACGAGGTTAGGGTAAACCACTTCAGTTCAAGTGATGTTTGTGCTTAGACGGCTGCAGTGGTATATGCTACACCAGATTATTTTGAAGATTAGACGTGTCTTTACAGGAACAGGTGAGGCCCTTATTGGTGCTTTATGTGCATTCGGTTTTCACTTGCATGACAAGATTTTCTTAAAAAGATGTGTTTGCTTTACAATAACCTTGTACCATTCTTTTACTATACATCTACTATGTTTTCACCATAATACGCAAAACGCTTTAAAAAAGTAAACATTCTGATTATTCAGTAATATTCTACTTTATCTATTTGCAGCTCCTGTAGGTTTGCACAGTCTTTACTTACACATGGCTCTTGTGAAAATAATTCATATATATATATATATATATATATATATATATATATATATATATATATATATATATAACTAAAGGCACCATTGAATCACAGGTAGATCTAGTTTTGAACCACAAGGTCTTTAAAACCTTTTTAGAACCATGAACCAAAACCACAATTTCTAACCCTGGGTGCACCTGACATTATCTGGATTTCAAAAATACACTATCAAGACCGACCATCTCAAAAGACACACACACACTTATTCCTAATGTATTCCAGGACAATAATCCTACATTAGTTGTTCCGTGGCCTTTTTAAATACTACACTTAGTTCTGAGCAGGAAATCCCAGTGGAAGCAGGAGGATTTGGCAGGCTGAGAAACTTTCTTATTCTTCTTCCACTGGCTGGTAAAAGCCCCTCCCTCGGCACTCTGGGTAATGGAAAAAATGATGTAGGAATTCCAGTCTGTGAGCAAAAATATGCGCACTTTGACCCTTTGCTCTTCCAACATCTAAATTCATTCAGACAGAAATAGAAAAACCTGGGAATCTCAGGGTTTTTAACATCTTAAAGGCACAATGTCTCTTATTTGACTAAGCAGATCCCTCTGGCTAAAATAAGTTAGATTGTGAATCGACAACAAACAAGTTGCAATTGAGCTGCAATCAATATGTGAAATCACATGTTTTGTTATGCGGATTTCAGGTACAAAATTGAAAAGTAAAACGCTTGCCTAAACATATTGTGATCATTTTTTGCTGTTGAAAATATCAGAAAATATAATTATTGTAAGAGAATGTTATGCTAAGGATCTGAAACATGTAACATGAGGCCTACTGTTACATGGTTGCTTGTTCATAAAATGTGTATGGTTTGAAAGGGACATGACACTGTGTGTCTGACTGTGACTAGTGAGAGCAGCAGTATCCCAACTGGTAAATGTCATGGAAGATGATAATATCAATCTATGGGTAGTCAGAAGTTACTGGTGACTGTTAGGGAGAGATGGTGACAATAGAAGGTTGTAAAATCAATGCTGAAAAGCATACTTTATCAGAGCAGTGTGCAGGGTGTTTCATCAGCTGGTCACCTTCCTTATAAAGGAGTTCTTTTATGGGACTGATTCAAGGGAAACTGGTCAGTTATGGAATAATGTATCTAATATATGTTTGAACCAGGATATCAGGGTCTCTACTGAGGGAGAGGCTGAGACCACCAAGCTAGATCCGAACCCAGTTCCCCAGAGGTGAAAGACAAGAGTCCAGTAACTTAGTCATCTGCGCCACTTAGTCCCTCCCATTATTGCAGATTCCTAACTGGTCTGGTTTATAAACAACTGCAACATGTAACATCGATTCTATTACACTATTATTTTATTTTTTAAAATAAACTGTCAGTATTACAAAACAAATTAGATGGTGTCAGTTTAATTTTCCTTTTCACAAGAATCAATGGTTCAAATTGTTTAGATCACTGAATGCTCTTTCAGGACGCTATCTAAAAACCTTGTGTATTTCTAGATACCTGAGATCATCATAAGCAGTGTAACCAGGCTGGAAATAATAGCTATAACACAAAAGGGTCCTACAGGAATTAGATACTGGGGATGTGTAGACCTTGGTATAGTCCAATAGACAATGCAATTGGGATTTCTCTGAATGGGATTTATCTTGTAACAGATGCCACCCGATGGCCAGATGTAAATAGCTTCTTTCGAAGAGGAAAATGCTACTGAATTACAAATCACAGGTTGTCTATAAAATGATTAAGCTGTACTAAGAAATAAAAAAAAAAACTTTGGACTTTGCTTTAATATTCTGTTAAAAAGATTAAATATGCATTACTTCATTTGTAAATCTGTATGTTTTACTACGCTGTTTCACTGAGGTAGACCGACCAGACATGATGTTTTATAGAGCTGCTAGAATAGGGAGGTAGTAGAAACTGTGGCTTCCAAAGAAATACAGTGATAGGAAGACACACCTTGGTCAGCTACTGGAACAACAGCTAACCACCCAGTTGGTTATTTTATTATTGTTACAAGATATCACATTATTTTTACATACAATTACATTCTTTTTTATATATTATTTTTAGATACAATTACCCCTTTATACAGTTGGGGTTTTACTGGAGTAATCTAGGTAAAGTACCTTGCTCAAGGGTACAGCAGCAGTGTCCCCAGCCTGGGATTGAACCCACGACCCTCCGGTCAAGAGTCCAGAGCCCTAACCACTACTCCACACTGCTGTCTCAGTTATAAAAGTCGAAAGCATTTATAAAGCATTTAAAATATTCCTGGTTCATTTTATAACTTGCACTGCAATGTCTTACAACATTTGGTATAATCTACTAGGCATCCTGGACATGTTAATAACATGTTGTTGGAATCTGTGTCCCTCACAGTGTGAAAATCAAGCAGTTTATTTTTTATTTATTATTTTTTTAAATTTTTTTTAGAGATCCCACCAAATAGGTGTATATATGCTAATATAAAATCAGCTCAGGAAGCTCTTTGCATCTCTAATAATGTACGGTGTCTTTTAATCCATGACATATTTGTATTATTCCCTATTGCTTAGATTCCTTTGTGTGCAAGACCTATATAACCAGTCCCACCAGACTAGCTTCTTCTAATATATCTGTTAAATTTACACTCACGTGCCAATTAACTGGAGCTTATTCTCCTTGCTGATTACTTCCAATTTATTTTATAAAGGCCCTTGGCCTAAATCAATCTGTAACGCAACAGAAATAAGTCCGAATTTAAAAACTGAAGGTGGATGAAACATGTTTTTCAAGAAGGATTCATCCAAAGTAAAGTTTAAAAAATGTATTAAAAAGAAGGAAACTCCACTGAGGACATACTTGTTATACTTTGCATATTTCATGTGAAGTCATTTTGCTTTGCTTATTAGAACGTTTTATTTAACTTATTATATTACAGTTTGAAAGCTTGACAAATGGGCTTAGTGTTTGAAAGATAAGACAACATAGGTCCACCCACCCTCCAGTTCCTCTCCACCCACACACTTTATTTTTTTTTTTTAAATATCTGATTAGTGCACTGGTAAACCATACACTGTGTTACACAGACATTAAAACAAGCTTTATGTGTGAGAATCTGTGTGTGTGGGTGAGCGTGTACGTGAGTGTGTGGTTGATAGACCTGATGCCGGTTAATACCTTGTTAAATCAATTTATTATACAAAATACAAAATATTGAAACAATGCAATTGAAATACAGTTGAAATACAAATACTACACATTGAGAATAATCTTTGCCTACATATCATTTGATAGGTGAGGGGAATACAGAAAATGTATCACCTGTGATTGGTGTTGTTTTACCATTAATACAACAGTTCTATTGAAGAGGATACATTTTAAATTAGTTCTTTGAGGGTTTTTTTAGGATAAATTACTCCTGGTACTATTTTCTTTTTAATGTTAGATGAAAACGTTTTCTATCTTCATAACAGTATTCTCAGTTAACCAAATGAACAACATACAAACCATGTAACTGAAAAATGCACTCAGTTCTTTGATGGCTGATATCACCTTTAAGGGCACCAAATGTCACCATGTTTTGTGCTTGGCACAGGACCAAAAAAAAAAAAAATAGACTGCTTTGAAATTATTGTGGTGCAATCCTTAATTTCAATGTGTTAGCGCTGGAGTATTTAACAGACTTTTCTGATGTACAAGGGAAGTTACACAGTTTCCTTTGCTACAATATAAGGCAAATACAGCTTTCAAAACCATAATGAATGTTTGGAGTACTGCATGTGGTCAATGAAATTTTTAAGTAAATGATTACAAAGATTGAACAATACAGTCACCTACTGTACAAGGCTGTACTGTTCTGCTCTAGTAATCCAGCCATGTTTGTATCATATGCTTTATTGGTATATGGAGCCTTCAGTTCTGATTTGATCCTGTGTAAGAGAAGCTGCAAACTGGAAATGCAGCTTCTCAGAATCCACACCTGCATTAGTTTTAGATGTAATCTACCCGGACGTTATTAGTGTTTTCATGCACTAAAATGAGTAGTGAAATCAACATTGTAAACAAGTGAAAAAGTTAAATTTGCGCAGTGGATCCAAAGTCACTTGACTAGTTCACAAACATTTTAAAGAGCAATGAAACTTGATAGCGCACATAAGGCTATGTTTGAGCTCTGTTACTACTTGATCAAACAAGTCTGGATCTTTTGTATGGCAGTAAGGATACTGTGCTAGGGTGTTCAATGTCTTGTGTTCACTCCCGGTCTCTGTCCATGCATCTGATTTGAAAAAGATATTTTTCATAAAAATCATCACATTTTCATTTCAGTTCTTTTGTCTGTGGCTATCATGCAAAATGTCGAGGTAGAATATACAGTAACATTCACAATATATCATTTGTTTAAATGTGTTCATTTATTTACTAGGAATGGGTTTATTGTAATCCAACTCTGAGGCCCTATCTGTTACCTTGACAACACTGGGAGGCAGTTATTTTTCATGGCTGTGTTTCCTGATGAATGTCCTCTTGAATGAAAAAGCTGTTAAATGTTAAAATCAATTAGAATGCTATTTTCAGCAGTCAGTGTTTATTAAACGTCACTTTCGGTTTTGATTGTATAGGCAGTTTTATTACCTCAATTTGGAAAAATATATATTCTTTTTAAAATCTATGTATCAATGCATGGGTGTTAATGCACTACACTGAATTATCAGTCAAGACATCAATGTGCAAAGCTCTGAAGTGTTCTTCACTGAATTATTAATCTGACCTCATTTGCTGGTGTTTTACAGATGGGACTTGGAAGCAGATTAAACAGGAGTGACATATTCATTGATCTGAAGGCCCCATGAGAATACAGTTGAGTTGATCATGAGCCCTAATCTGTTCTACATTAGTTCACATAAAATGAAAAAGGGAGACCAAGAAGCTGACCCCAGTTAAATCCAGTCTTAAAGCACAGAAAGAAATGAAAATACGCATTATTGAAGTCCTCGCTTATTGAAAACAGTATGCTGGTTAGAGCTGGTGGTTTGCAGGTTCTAAGATGGTCTTGCTTGTTCAGGAGACCTGGTTGTCCTGGTTGATGAGCCAGTAAGCTAGCCCAAGTCCTTCTGTAAAATTCATTTGCTGTAAACCTTGTTTGGGATTTTTTTTTTATACCAGCTGTGTGCCCAGTAAAAGGCCACAAGATTCCTACCCCCAACTCTTAGAGATTTGTTTCAATATCAATAACTCAATTATGATTTGTTTCAGTGTAGGATTCATAAAAAAGGATTATCATAAAAAACGTGCATGTGACAACTTACCTTTGGTTTAGTTGACCCACTAGATATTCTCAGTATTTAAACCTAGGGTAGACTTGGATGTTCTGTGTTGCTTTTGTCCCTCCACTTCCTCTCTGCAGCAGTTGCACCATATTGCCTGTCTTGGAGGCTCATGTTTCCCATAGTGAGGCCAAGGAGACCCCAGGTCAAATCATACCTTAACAGAAAAACATCTTACATGTGTTCAGATATCTTGCATAAGCACAATGTCATCAAGTCAAGTATTGTAATTACAAAATAAATAAATAAATAAAAAATTAAATCTCATTACGGTTAAGAAAAGCTATATTTGTTTTGTTTTGTTTTTTCTTAAAAAATAAAAAAAAATCTGCGCTTAGTTAACACTTAAATAAATTAGTGAAATATGCAGGTGCCCAATATACAACCCATTCTTCTCTGATCTCTGTTTTTAATAATATGCCTTTACAATTCTTTTTATTTGATGAAGTCTATTGCAAACCTGTTGCTGTACTGCATGTACTGTACTGTACTGTACTGTATGAAAGCTGATAACATCGTATTGTGACAGCGCTGTCAATAGAAGCAGCTGTGTCTATCATTTCATTCAAGCACTGCAAATTACATCACCTGAACCAGAACATTTGTTCAGAACCCAATGTAAACAGTGTCATTTGTCATTGCTTTGCTGCGTGTTAGCATCTTACTGAGACAGCTGACAGCTTAATTATTATCAATCAGTTGCAGGCTGTTGAAGAGGCGTTGAGTGGGCAGGTCACAGCAGTTTAAGATAGATAGGGTAAAATACTGTATAAAAATAAATAAAACATTTTAAAAACATTCTGTGTTTCTGCATTCTTCTTTCTGGCTTTGGCTATAAGTCTCTGAAGTCAGGTGCCATTCAGAAAAGACCACAAGCGGTGTACAATTGTAATTTCTGCCAGATGTAATTCTACCAACTGAGATAATCAATTGAAAATCTCTATACAAAATCAGTCTATTTCCTGAATTCCACATGTATCCATGCACGCCCGTTTTGCGCACACTTCTCACAGAGGGGACATCACAGTGAAACTAGGCAATTCCCTTGTGAATTCACTGACAGGTTTTACCTTCACCATTTTGTTCAGAGTTTGCGTGTCATTATGTGTGCCTCATTTTCTAAATCTGCCGGGCACGTTATAGTATGGCATACTGCCAGAGTACATCATTATTAACAACAATATTTTGGCTTCCGCTGCAGATGATTAATCACAGACAAATCATGCCATGAGAAATGTATGAATGTCTTGACAGTACTTTGTAAAAATATATTCTACAATGCCACCTTGTGGCCAAACCTGATAAAAAAAAGGTGGTAAATTCAAGCATGTCCATGACTAGATCTCTGGCTGCCAAATTCAATGACAGGGAAATGGAATTGGCCCATCAACCCCAGTTGACGAATCATCATCCACGAAAAGCCAGGATTGTTATCAGTTATTCAAATTAAATTTTCCTTTGGAAGTACAGTATTTTAACTTGGCCTGTTCTAGATTTCAGTCTGACAAAGTAATTTAAGTTAGCTAACAAAAGTCTCCATGTTATGATAAAGATATGATACAAAAAATAAGAATGAGAATTAAAAGGTTTGAATATTGTTCATTCCCTTTTGATAAATACTTACCCATATCAGGTGTATGAAGGATATTATGTGGCTTTACCTCATTTATATCGAGTAGTTATATTCAGATGTTGAACGTCAACCTCCCCATTTACATTCCTCAAAAACTGACAGAGCAATTTCCTCAGGCAATGCTAAATAAACGTAATTGGGGCTACAACTGCTGGTTTGGATACTAATAAAAAAAAAAAGTTTGTGTTTTTTTTTTTTATTGTAAAAACGACATATTAACAGTGTTGGTCCTTCTACAGGACTTCAAAAGTTGTATCAGGTTTATAAAGTCATAAATGTACAAATCATACAGGTTATGTGTTGGAAATGCTAGGTCAATGAAAATGTGTTCCCTTTCAATTCGAAGATGACCACCAAAACATTATGTATGGGATATGCCTTGGTATTTTCTGAGCTCTCTATACCAGAGCTGCCGATAGGCCCCTTCCTGGGATGACGCCCTCTGTCCCGCTTACAGAGGGATTAAATAGTCAAACCACGAAAGCCATGTTCTCTTTTTGCCCCTCAAGATGGTAAGGTAAGACCCTCTGTGTTGGTATCTGAGTATATTGTGAAAAAGAGCTTTTGAGTCAACTGCAGTTCCCTTCAGGCTGAAAGCTGGCTTGCCGCTTTCACGCAATCAGTCACTCATGATTCAGCCTTTTTCTTATTTCTTCTTCAGCAACCTGCTTGTGCTCGCGTTGCAGGCTGCTGCTTTCCTAATTGTGGTACGTGAGTCAAATGCCTGTGCACTATTGATTTAAAGGAGAGTGTTGTAGTTTTCTCCAGCCTTCACTCATGTGGGAGCACGTCCTCCACCGGGGCTAGGCTCTGCCTTATCCCGCTGTTGAGAGACTCAGCTAGCTGGAGTGGCAAACTGGGCACCGGATGTCCTGTCAAGGGAAGGTGCGCATCCGTCAGAGTGGCGACGCAGGTGGTGGAGCACATGTGGGAAAGGATTGGGAAGGTGCAGGTCGATCTATGCCCCCTGTGGTATTCTCTCCACCGCTTAGGCGGTCCACTCGGCGTAGACGCCCTAGCCCACGAGTGGCCCAGGATGCTCCTTTACACGTTCCCGCTAGTACCGGTGCTCCCTGCCTTCTTGGAGAAGGTCTGGTTAGAGAAAGCTGCAGTTCTCCTAGTGGCCCCTCGGTGGCCCCTGAGAATCTGGTTCTCAACCCTATGCCAGCTCATACAAGGCCAGCCCTGGGAGATCTCACTTTGCCTAGATCTCCTCAGTCAGACGAGAGGCACTCTCTGGCATCCGGAACCAGGCAGGTTCCAATTATGGGTCTGGCCTCTGAACGGGACCACTGGACAGCCCTAGGGCTATCAGATGTGGTTATGGGTACTCTGCATAGTTCTAGGTCGCTGTACGCCTGTAAGTGGAAGTATTTTCAGAATTGGTGTCTGACTATAAGTCATGACCCAGTTTCTTGCCCCATGCCTGTTATCTTGCAGTTTCTGCAAGAGCTGCTTGATGCTGGTAGGTCACCTTCCACATTGAAGGTGTATTTAGCGGCTATCTCTGCATGCCATGCCCCCGTAGATTTCGTATCTCCGGGTGTGCATTTTTTGGCTACCCGGTTTCTTAAAGGCACTCTGCGGTTACGCCTCCCAGGAGGGCCGTTCTCCCCGAATGGAACCTTGATGTTGTATTAGAGGCTCTCATGAAGGCCCTGTTTGAGCCCATAAACTCCATAGAGTTGAAGGATCTGTCTTCGAATACAGCCTTCCTCTTAGCTATCACCACCGTAAAGTGGGTCAGTGAGCTACAGGCTCTGTTAGTACTCAGCTCCTGTATGCAGATTTGGGACGATGGCAGCAGGGTGTCACTGCGTACAAACCCTTCTTTTCTCCCCATGGTTTCTCACAGTAGACCGACCCTAGGACAGCCCCTCTCAAAACAGCGACTGTTCCTCTGGATTGTGGATACAGTCTCTGCAGTGTATGACAGTGCTGGCTTACTCCCACCTGGGAGAGTAGCTGCGCACTCCACTAGAGGTTTGGCTACATCTTGGGCCCTCTTCAGAGGTGCCTCACTGTCTGATATATGTACGCCTGCTAGCTGGGCCATGCCGCATACATTCTCCAGGTTCTACCGCTTGAATGTGGTAGATCCTTCTTTGCCTTCAATAGCCACGAGGGTCCTTAAGGTTGCTCGCTCGCACCACTATGCTAGGGTTAAGCAGTTCTGATACGTCCCTCGTAAGCTGCCGTTCCTTCTCCCTTGCGACGGCGCTGGTATACATTTTCCATACGTAATATGTTGGTGGTCGTCTTCAAATTGAAAGGGAACGTTTGGTTACTTATCGTAACCCTGGTTCCCTGAAAGAGAAGATGACAACCAACCAGCGAGGTCGCATTGTTCGCCCTCACGGCTTCGATGCGAAAGGAGAACATGGCTTCCGTGGTTTGACTATTTAATCCCTCAGAGGGCGTCAGCCCAGGAAGTTCAGAAAATACCTACCAATAGGCAGGCATATCCCATACATAATGTTTTGGTGGTTGTCTTCTCTTTCAGGGAACCAGGGTTACTGTGAGTAACCTAACGTTATCTCCAGCCGTCACCATTTGCTTAGATAAGTAATTTCATGGAGTGGGTTGTAATTGATCGAATGCCCAGCAGGTGGCATACTGTATATGTATTGACTTGTACAAGACAGTTCAGAAAGTTCAAAATAATTAATTTGTGTTAAAATATGGTCATGTACCAGTTTTGGCAGTTACTATTGCACAAACCAATATGAATGGATGCCTATGACTCGCATCAGTTAAAAGAAAAACATCTTTCCCTTGAAAGAATGCAGTATGTCCTTGTCATGACTATTGCAATTATTTATAGGTTCCACTAGGTGGCAGGGTTTTAACAGCTGGCAGAGTTGAAAGGTCACATGATTTGAATAGAATGAGGAAAGCTGTACAGCAAGACAAAACGTTGTGCTTCCAGCACTAATTCCCTAGCCTTGTTACCATTACAGATAACTCATAAAGGAAGCGTTCAGGATGAACTTGCACATGGAGGCTTATAAAACACAGTGCTTTTCACTCCAGATAAAGTCTAACTGTATTGTACTTCACAGATGTGACAAGTTAGGAAAATAATGTACATGTTTGTTCAATCACCATACAACCATCTATACAATAATTAACCACATTACCACAGCAAAGGCTTTTATTAGAGCACCCCTTTCCCCTTAGGTCTTTCCTTTCTCAATGAATATCACACTTCCTGTCAGAGGCGCTGGAACAGTTTTTATAGTGGGGGTGCTGAAAGCCATTGAACAAAACTGTAACCCCTATATATGATGGAAGCCATTCAAAGCCAGCCCCTAGTTCCAGCACCCCTGCTTCCCGTGGATTTACATTTGCCAATGAAATGTTTCTTTGCTTAAGTAAAAAGAAGTCCCTTTATTGTCAGAAGTCTTCCAGTTGCCTTTGTTCACCAAATCTTCATTATCATTTCCAGGTCTTTTTCGAAAAGAACAACAAATTCTAGAAGTATTTAAAAGGGTGTGACTCACCTTGTAAATAGCTGCTGCGCAGTGTGCAGTGTGAGTGATGCCAGTTGCCGATGTTGGCTGGGGACCCACACTGTGTGCAGCAATGGCCTCAGTGTTCTTAGAGTTGGGGGGGGGGGGGGGGGCGGGGTTTGTCTAGGGATAGTTCACCTCTTTGTGCTGCAGTGACCCCTACTGGTCATGGCACAGATTTCCCAGGCTGGGCCCTTGCCTCCAGGTTTTAGTAGCTTGTCTGTTGCTTCAGCTTGGCAGGTGAATTCAGCTTGTCAATCGGCTCAGATTGCAGCAGTGAGACAACATTCATATTAGTCATTTTAAACTGCCCATTTCAAATTGGGTTTCTTTTAGTTCTACTATGCATTCCACCAGCGCTTTTATGTTTTCGGAATCCTTTACTAACCCTTAATATTTGAGCTTTTTAAATATTAATGAACTAAAGACAACTGCAATACTTTGTGTGGAATTATTTAAAAAATATTCCTCAAATGAAGTTAGTCGCAGATGAATACAGAACATACATTTTAAGGTTGCAAATAATGCAGTCATACGGGAGGAGTGAAGTTAATTTTAAAGCAACTGTTGATCATTCATTCATATCCATACTCCTGTCGCATCAAAGCATACATCAGCCATGAATCCTTCCTCTTGCTACATTGCATTCCTGGGCCATTTTAGCACTATCCACAAGGGGGCAATGCAATGTAAAGAAGAATGTGCACCTCTTACTGTTTATACACCTTAGCGCATGAGTTTATTTTACTGAAACAACAAAGGAACCTTCTGAGATTACGTCACCATACAAACACCCCCTCTGAGCAGTCCTTAGGGAGGATATAAACGAGACTATGCATTATATGTTGCATTCAGACTGAATTGTAGTCAAGGTTAGTTGGTTTCCTGCTGTTCGGGAATCTGGAAGGAAGTCAAGGCCTCAAGCTGAAAGAAAATGTCAGGTGTACAGAACATTCCACACTGACATGGTGTTGTGTGTCTGAAATCACTGAGTCAGAGCAATGAGTCGCTCAATTTATGACCCACAGAACAAAACTGAAGAAGCCTGGCGAGGGATCGGGATGAAACACATTCTTAGACCTTTATATATAATTTACAGTAGAAATGCAACAACACCAAATCAGTTGTCATCAATTCACATATTTTATTTGTGGATTTAAAAAAAGCAAAAACAAACATATTATACATTATGTAACATAAATGTGCCCTTTATCATCAATGCACCTTATTTATTCCTAAATTGTGCATGAGGGTTTCACATCCTACGATGTTACCTCTATAGTCCAGAATGGTGCACTGGTAAAGTGGCTGTCCATTGGAAGAGGTATAAATCACAGGCTCTGTCTGTATGTTTCGTGGACAATACAGAACCTTAAGTATTTGTCAATAGAAGGAATATAATTGGATCCTGGTGACCTTGCACTAACTTACCTGCTCTACAGAAGATGAACGACTAGCCTGAATTCATGCTTTAATTCACGTAGACAAATAGCTAATGCTTTGCTCTGTGTTTTAGCTTAAAACTTGAGTTTTTATATATTTTAAAGTTATGAATGAAACTCTGTTGAGGACACCTATTGTTAAAAACAACACAATATTTTTTCAGCCTAAAGAACTGAAACAGTCTCTCATATCCACTTTGTCAATGGTAAACTTGGCTTATAAAGTTTTGACATTTGTTTTACCTGAGAATTTAAGACTGTTTAAAGTTTATTAGTTTGTGTGCACAGGGCGCAACTCAATGCTTGTTTGGCAACACTATAACTCTGGCTGGATCAACAGCAGCTGAAGATACAGTATAAACTTCTATTAATACAAGAAAAAAAAGAACTTAAGGAAATTAGATTCCTTGTCCTTAAGCGACTTGTTTCTTCAATTCTGACCTGTCTCTTAGTCAGAGCTTTGCCAGCATGAATCAGTGAGTTGAGGAAACATCATACCAAAAACACAAGTCCATATTAGGCAATGGAATTTAAAACATGACACGATTTGCAAGCAGGCCTGTGGCACAGCAGTGCCCTGTGTTTCACTTGCTGCAGCACCCTGTGAGGCAGACACACTCTTGATTACTATTCTAGCATTCTTCCTGGGGATGTGCACCCTTCTCAAAGCCGGATTTCAGAGTAGACAGGGGGATAGTTAATATATGCTAAAGTGTAAAACTGTAGCAGATGTACTACGTTTAAAAAGCAAGAACTATTAAATGTTGGCCATTATAACCAGCAGAGTAAACAAGTAGCTGTTCTAGGATAGTTTTTCATTTCAATGCCACAGTTCCCACCGGTGTTTGCTTACATGTACTTTAAAAGAATGTGGCTCAAATCAAGGGTGCTCTTAATTAACATTTAACATCACAATATAAACTGATATCAATGTTCTTTTCCTCATTTTACAAACCATGACAAGCAGTGTTAACAAACATACATTTTAAGTAGGTACCCATTGCAGTAAGCATGAGAAACCAACCCATCAATACCATGTATGAAGGAGGAAGATATTTGTCATTTTCAAAATGTAAGTGCAAAGTTCGGCATTGTTCAAGTTACATTTTCTGCAGTCCTATACCAACCCTCTGCTAATACTGAAAAAATGAAATCACAGGCCAGCACAGTGAATCATTGGAAACATGGATAAATGAGGTAAACACCACCTGCCAGTTAAAATATAACGTTATACATCCCCACGTGTTGCTACAACTGTTTAAATAACATATCTTTTCTCTTCATTGTTAACATCCCAACAACTTTTTACACTTATAACTTTAAAGTCTGTTTCCAAGCTATTTTCAAAATGGCCGCTCTAGTGCACTGGGGTTTGAGATCTGTACTCTAAATCTTTCTGGGAAGAGTGATTAAAAAAAACAATTGCTTTTTAAATTGTCAGTTCAATATAATTAAAAAAATGGTTACTTTTATTTTGTTCTTAACACTGCAATGACTTTTAACACCTATTGTTCCTCACTGATGGTATGTTGATTGAGTCTGATTACAGGTACAATGAAGTGCCAGACACGCTCTAATGCTGCTGGACTGTTTGCTGGGTGGGATTTGAAACACGATACTAATCTGCAGGTAAAATATGCAATGTATCCAAAACACGTTAATAGTTGAGGATTTGAATCAGACAGAAAGAGGGGGTATGCTCAAGAAAAGCATGTTGTCAACACATACAATCAGAATTGCATGCAGCTTGCCAAAAAATCTGCTGTGACATTTCCAGCATACATTGTAATGCGAGGGGGAAATCTAATCTAAAATGTCTACACCCCTGGCTCACAAATCCTGTTTTACTTCTGGAAAATCTTATGCCTAATAAATAGATTACAAGATTGTCTTGTTTTTCGGATTACAGTATTTAAGATACATCTGTACTCTGCAATCATGTATATTGTATAAGTTCTCCAGACCAGAACCCCTTGCTCAACCTCCTTGCCCTGTTTATAATTTATTAAAAGTATAACATGCTCGCATTGAGGACAGGGTTAATCAAGTTTAAAAGATCGAAAGGGCAGAAGGATCCTGCGATGTAATTATTACTCATGGCCTGTTACCCTGGGCTTTCTTTACTTCTCATGCCCATTTCCTGTCAGATCACCAAAAAATGGCTGGGAATATACAATCTTAAAATGATACAATTAGTCTTTGGCTGATGTGAAGACATAATCACCATCTTGAAAAGGCAGGATAGTTTCTGAATCAGTCGACATGGAAATGTAGTGTATTCATAATAAATATTGGTTAAAGTTAATGGCCACGTTTTGTGACAGATCTTATTCAACAAGTACAAGCCTGTAGGAATTCAGCGTATAAAGCTGTTTACTCAGTTCTGTGTGTGTGTCTGTGGGGATTTGCAAGTAGTTTGTGGCTACAGCTGCTGCTTCAGTGCATTTCGATTGAGTTTGCATGTGGTGGAGCCACAGTGTATAATCAGCTTTTTCCAGACAGTCAAGCACTAAGCATTTCCTACTGAGTGATGAGTCATTGTATAGTTATGGCGTCCAAAACTTTTGAAAGTAATCCTGAACAGGTAGCCAGTGCAGCTGGACAAGACAGGGGGTAATGTGATCATGTTTTTTACATCTGGTAAGGATTCTAGCAACGGCATTTTGAACCAGCTTGGAGACCACCATGGAGAGCGTTGCAGTAGTCGAGTCCTCAGCCCATTCTAATTCTAAATATAAAAGGTTTGAGCCAGATTTGGTTAAAATAGACTTTTTTTTATATAGGCATACTTTCTTCAGCACTGGCAAATTGCTCATAAATAGAAATATTTCTGCAGTACCTTCTGCCAGAGTTTAATATAGTTGAGACCAGTGTTCTGAACGTCCATACCAGAGGGCTCTCAGGCTGACGGTAGTGTGGGCAATTTCAAATGAAAAACATCCGGTATACTGAACAAAAGGACCGGGGAGGATACACTGGGGGCAAAATGTTGTAGGGGGACAGGGTAATGGTTACACTTTGGTGTACCAGCAGTACTTAGAAAGAAGACATGTTTGACAGAGACGCCACAGGCATGCTTTAAACTTTTCAGTTTTAACACCAGGATTTGGTGACTAAAACAGAACATGACACATATATGGAACAGCTACAAAATTTATAACCCCTCAATGTATAGTAACAGTAGGAACAAAATATTAAGAATCAACATAAAGCATATTTAATCACCAGTGAATTACCATGTTTAGATGTATGCAAGCCAGAGTATCAATATAAAGTTGGAACTAAATGCTAGGCTATATGCAAGTGTTTATTTACATATAATGTATTTCAATCATTAAGTTCAGGGCCACTTGTTTTTCATGAACAGTACGTACAGTACTTTGTATCTTTAATATTCAGGCTGGTCTAGCATGCAGACAACCATGATTATGTCAATATTTTCCTTGGCTGAGAGAAATATATATATATAGGTTTAAAAATTAAATAGTCACTTATTGAACTGACCAAGGAAACATACTTTAGTGAAACTGAAGTAAATGACTTGCTTACAGCAGTCATTTTGCAGAAACTATAGTAGATACTGTAATGTAATGCAGCATTTGTAAGTAAATAAGTAATAAGAAATGCTATTTGCCTGCTGACCAGTGTACTAGATCTGAGAACTGCTTTAAACAAGCTATTTTGTTAACTGTGAAACAAAATAACCTGCTTAATATGTTTAGGAACGTTGTTCTACTGGAGACAAAGACAAAACAGGATGGATAGGGCACGCCTGATCACTATGTAAACCCTTTGTCTGTTTTGTTTAATTCTAGACACTTATTCTGTTGTATGTTGTTGAAGTTCTTGTTTATTTTACGTTATTTAAAAAAAAAAAAAAAAAAAAGCACCACAAAATACATTGTAAAAAAAAACACTAGGCACAAAAAATAACTTCATAGTAAATGAATGAATGCAGACTCCAAAAGGCAGATATGGGACACATGGTCTTTTGAGGTTTGCCCAGGTTCAGCAGAACAAAGGCAGCATTGTTGTTCAGGCCTCTTATCCTAGTGCATCACTAGTCTATTGTTCTGTAATTTAATAACACTAATGAGCACTGTTCAATTTGAATAACGGTACACACGATTTAACATATAAAGAACATCCTGTTATTATATGAAAAAGTATTCAAATGTAAACCTAACTTCTAGACAACTTACAAATACAAGTCTAGTGTATATATTTTGCTACTGCTCTCAACTAATGTAACATATAATTTTCAGCTTAATACTTGAGGTCTTTATACTGGAACTCGTTTTTATCATCTGGGCCACGGATCACTGTACTGTATGTACAATGTCAATCGTGTGGACAGTGTTTAAAAAAGTTGGAAAAGTCAGATGTTCTTTATTAGCCTACTCATGTACTTTATATTGGTATGTGTATGCATGTATACTGTATATAAGAACATAAGAAAGTTTACAAACGAGAGGAGGCCCATCTTGCTCATTTGGTTGTTATTGATGTTATTGATGCCAGGATCTCCTCAAGCAGCTTCTTGAAGGATCCCAGGGTGTCAGCTTCAACAACATTACTGGGGAGTTGGTTCCAGACTCCCACAATTCTCTGTGTAAAAAAGTGCCTCCTATTTTCTGTTCTGAATGCCCCTTTATCTAATCTCCATTTGTGACCCCTGGTCCTTTTTTCAGGTTGAAAAAGTCCCTAGAGTCCACATTGTCAATACCTTTTAGAGTTTTGAATGCTTGAATCAGATCACCGCATAGTCTTCTTTGTTCAAGACTGAACAAATTCAATTATTTTCACATGTATGCATGGGACATTTAAACCCGGAATAATTCTGGTCGCTCTTTTTTGCACTCTTTCTAGTGCAGTAATATCCTTTTTGTAGCGAACCAGAACTGAACACAATATTGTAGTTGAGGTCTTACTAATGCATTGTAAAGTTTTAACATTACTTCCCTTGATTTAAATTCAACACTTTTCACTATATATCCAAGCATTTTGTTGGCCTTTTTTATAGCTTCCCCACATTGTCTAGATGAAGACATTTCTGAGTCAACATAAACTCCTAGGTCTTTTTCATAGGTTCCTTCTTCAATTTCAGTATCTCCCATATGGTATTTATAATGCACATTTTTATTGCCTGCATGAAGTACCTTACACTTTTCTGTATTAAATGTCATTTGCCATCTGTTTGCCCAGTTCTATACTGAATTGTTGGATCACTGCAAACTATAGTAGTGTAATATCTGGGTTTGGATGTCTTGAATAAATACTTATTTAAGCAAACAACTTAATGCAGACTTTGAATAGCTTTATTGTTGCACACCAACAACAGCGGCAGTGTATGTCCAACAGCAGCAGTGTGTGTCCACTGCCTTATACAATACAGTGCTTCAATGCAAAAGGTTGTTGAATAAACGTTATACAAGCACGCTGTAAACAAACTTCAAGGACTGAATATAATCTTACAGCTGGATTTATTTCATATGCATCTGGTAGTAGCACCTGGTCTGGACAACACAAAGATATGGAGGCTCCAAATAATGCTCATTATTTCTGTTGTCTGATCCTGAATAAGATCAAACCATCCAGAACAACTAAAAAACTCAAGCACAGCAGTGTAAACAAACACTGCTGTCAAAATGTCATTAACCTTGAGGACCAAGGACGTGTGAATGCTCCAAGAAGTGTAAAGCGGCCTTGGATTTTTATACCTAGCTCTATCATGACTTTGAAAACCTTTATTTGTTTATTTTTTAACTCTTTCAACACGGATCTCCATACAGGTCTAGGAGAAATAAAAACTGCTGACCAAGCATATAAAACAACAGAACAGTAAAATAATCAAATTCAGGAGGCTGTGTGGTTCAGTGGTTATAGAAAAGGGCCTAGTTCAGCCGCTGACTCATTATAGCCACCTTATTAAAAACAATTAGGCAGAAAACCTCTATAAGAAAGCCAACTAATCTCATTTTTACAAACTGTTATTTTGGATGTTGAGTTGAGATCTTAGCATTTGTTAACATTGGCATGATAGGCTTATTATGATTGTCGAATAGGCCTATTATACTGTATGTGTGGCCTACTGCAATAATGGCTGCATTCCAGCAATTCATTTTGATAAAACTATTCAGTGATAAACTGTAATGCTTATTTTCACATACAATAAGATATTTCCCACAAGACTATTAAATGAATAATACATTTACATGGTTAGTTTCAGGTAGTGATGATTATTTGTTCACACCTACCCTTACGGAAAAAATATATATATTTAAATATATTAAGAAATATAATCTAATATATTGATTAATGTATTTCAATATATTGAAGGATACAAAATGTATATATATATATATATATGTGTGTGTATATATACAGTATATATATATATATATATATATATATATATATATATATATATATATATATATATATATATATATATATAAATTATATTGCACAATATATAAAACAATATGTTATATTACGTTTTTTTTTTTTTATTTGAATGTTTGGTAAGTGGTTGGTAGTCATACAAGTGCATAAAACAACAACATTTAAGACAAGTAAAACCTCATGACTAAAATTACAATATATTGTTTGCCAATATATTTTGACATACAGTATATATATTTTTTTCCATAACGGTATTTGCTAGCATTGACACCAAGTACAGTAGGTTTTTTAACAGCAAATACATAAACCAAGGCAACTTTATAATTTCCATCTAATGGAAGCTCTTAGGGCAAATTTTGATATCTAACAGCACCCTTCACTTTGTGGCTGTCATATGAACGCCTAATGATTTACACATGTTTAAAATATTATTTTTTTATGCATCTTTGTTTATATCTTTGTAAAAGCCTAAACCCTCTAGCAAATCTAATCTAATCTAAACTTAGATTTTCGAGCACTAAAAGCCCATCTGTCAGATGGGTTACAAAGACATCTTCTGTAATAGTGACTGCCTTTTTTCGAAATTGCTTCTTTATTGAACATGCTGCAGAGAGCAGCTTAGATCCAGAAATAGAGGTACGATAACAGCATACCCCCAATCGCCTCTGGTGCTCAAATGCTTTGACTTTGCTAAGTCTCCAAAGACTAATTAAAGATAATAAACATAATGATTGATTCCTCCTTGTATGCACATTTACTAGTGCCTACTGCCTTGCTGATAATACCTTTCAAATAATAAATGAAAATAATTGTGATGCTGATTTGAGTTTATTACATACAATAGTTTAAATGTAGAACACAGTGGCTGATTCATTAGTAAATACTACCCTAGCTTTACTTAACAATTTCATTTGCGCCAAATGGCAATCATGTGGTTTTAACACATTTAAATAATCGCAGATTATTTAGGTTGTCTGCAATAGAGGAAGTATATGCAGTATTTTGAAACACTTTCAATACTTCAGAATGGTATCGGTCAAGGAGGTTTAATACTATAAGTATAATTGCCTGAGTAAGTGCTTATGAATCTAGTCAGAGGTTTAATTGATTTAATTTATTAATTAAGGACATGCTTGAAACAAAGACTTAGACAGAAAGTGTTGACACACCCCATACTACAACAATACGCAATAACTCTGCCCTGCCACAGAGAGATATTGTGTATATTAAACCTGTGTATTCAGACACTCACTGACACACTCATTTACAGTTTGTATAGTCAATGCCAGGCCTGTCACAGGTGATAACAGACTATATTTACATGTGTAGGAAGGACAATAGCGCAGGTATGTAAGGTGTTTGGAATTGTTTCAATGCCGGCTGCAGCCTATCCCTTACCTGCTTGGTGCAATTAACATACTCATTGGGGCACCAGAGGTGCGACTGCAGCATGACAGAACATGAGTTTGGATGTCGTTTGTAATGGTTTGGGCATGCATAAGCATTTGTGGTCGACAACACTTGTCAGTCCCAGGTTGAAACTATAACCACCGATGTGGCACAGACAATGAATATGCTGATTGAGGAAAGTAAGCACAACCCACATCGATCTGGGCAGATCATTGAAGCTCCTTGCTTTGTAACATTTTGTAATGGAGTTGGATTTTTCCTAAAACTGTGTGCAATCCACAGACAAAATGAAGTAATGCAGGTTGTGCACAACACCTGTGCAGCATTTGCACAGTCAAGAGTTCAGCTCTGTTCTGTAAATACATACCAACCAATGCACTTTTTTATTCACAGCACTGTGTTTTTTGCCTTATTGTAACTACAGTAAGCCACACCTACCTGTCAAGTAAAGCCATACATGTACCTAGCCTAAAAACATTATGTATGTATTGTAATGCTAGTTTGTGGTTCATGTTTACCACATTATGGGAAACTACTTTTTTTGAGTAACGTTCACTATTTTCAAATGCCTTTTATCATGTGTACACCCCAATATTGGCCACTTGCCCCCAGCTCATTTTAATTAAAGGCAATTTGTCACAAACATGCATGTTTCTGGTTGCTGTATAATTGCTTATCTTCTCCCCTTTGCACCAGCCTCATTAAAGTCTATAATGGACAGAGCCTGCAAAGAAGCTTATAATGATCCTAATGACACAGTATGCACTGCTGATGCATGGTACTTTTTTTAAAACATGTCTGATCAGACTTTCATTTCTCACTTGTCTGGCAGTGATCTGACGGGTTGAAGACATGTCAACCTACATGCAAGACCAGTTGTATTTTTTAAAAACGACAAAGCAGTAGCTTATCAGCTGTAAAACCGAAAAAGATCACAACGCATTCTCACGGTTTCTAGGCTCAAATTACAATGCTTTAGATGGGGTTACAGCTCTTGGACACTAACAATGATGACTGAGGTTGGCGACACATTGTTTGTGATCAGGCCACAGGCAACAAAGCACAGTAAAGAGCTGTGGCTTGCTGAGAAGATGTAAATGAATCTTAGATTTCGTTAGGTACTGTGCTGCCACTGTGTCACGTAGCAGATGGTCCACACATAGTCTTAAAGGGAGGGTGCCTCTGTTCTCCAGATAATATCTAATCTCCACCAGCTCCCCTTTATTTCCAGTCATTTGTATTATTGTACACTATTGTATGTCTAGAACCAAGCAAAAATAATGACATCAATCTGCAAGCCTCTATATCAACAGAACAACACAAAATCTGATTATGACCTTATTTGCAATGGTTATTAAGAGAACAGTTTGTGTAGTAGTTGAAGCTGTCCTGGCAAGGTGGCACAAGAGAATCAGAAATAAATCATTCAAGAGATACATCCCAAAAAAAAGCCATCTAAAAAAAGCTCAGTTTAGGGGTTCAGTTTCACCTTGCAGTCTGCAGCAACGACATGAGGATTTAGAAGTGAAGCTACAGTATAAATCAAGATCATCCACAACTATCACTCGATAGTATTACATTTAGAAATACTAAAAGAACGTTTGAGAGAGGCAAAACGTTTGTTATTGACTATTACGCTTCTTTAGTATTTCCAGAAAAAGAAAAAAAAAATGCAAAAAGCCAAATTTCATAAAAAACATGTGCCTCAAACATCCAGTGAATGTGCCTGCCACACCGACATAATGGGATGGGTTTTAATGGGATATCTGTTTTATAAAACCTGAATTTTCACAACAATTGTATGCTCTCCAGAATGTGTAACAGTCAAACCAAAGAGTGTGAGAACATTTCATGTTGCTTTTTTTGTCACGTAAGTGATAGGCTAGTATATGAACAAAAAAATACCATGACAGGTATGTGTTTCTAGGTTCCTCTTGGGTTATGTGAGGGAAGAGCTCAGGCAGCCACTGTACAAAGTGAACCAATTCACTACTGCAGAGGAAGCCGTTCAGTGGATTACTGTGGGATCCCAAGAACAGCTGGCATTCTGGTCAGGTGAGGATGCTATGTAGATTATTAAACCCTTCCTCAATTACAGTTTGAAAAAAAAGTGATCATTATGGGTTGTACATAATGACTCAGCCTAGATTTAAATTAGTTAAACCAGAGATACCAAGAAACTGTGTATACTGTATGAGCTACTATCTCTAGTAAAGCTACTAAGTGATAGTACCAATAGCTCTACCAAACTGGACAAGCTCATTTAACGGTCTGCTTTTGTGACTGCTTATCAATACTGTAGCTCAGAAATTGGTATGGAATAAATACATGATATGAGAATAAATCGTGTACTGAGGGATGTGTACTGCTACAGAAATCAGAAAACAAGCCTGTAGATCAGACTAGTGGACAAAAAACATTGCAGGCACCCGACATCCAAATAACACAGGAAAGGGAAGTTGGTCACCAGCAGGATGAACACATCTTAAATGGACTTGCTTGCTTGCATCCCCCGATTTGTTTAGCACACTGCGTTTTTCCTTCAAGTGTATACTGTTCACAACTTGGTTTCTTCAGTAATAGGCATCTTGAATTGAAATATGTAATCATGCTTTTAAACAAAGTGTACTTTGTATTTCGGAATATAGCCTGGGGTAAGAGCAATACAAGATGACCTTTGCTTGTTTAAAAGTAAAATGCCTTCATAAAATGTCACCAATTTCCACTTAGAGTTTTGGATCTTCTCTGAAACAACTCTGGGGACATTTGAAGAAATGTAAAGCTCTCTAACTGTTTAGAAAACTCTAGGTTTCATTCCAGAAACTTGACACCATCATTTGTCAACAACATGCAAAAAATAACATCTTCATGTGAAGTTCTCTGTAGTTTGGTTAGGTTCCAGCGTGATAATGTACAAAGAATAAATCTGCCTTTGGCTGATGCTGCAACAAGCCCTTCAGAAAAAGTTACTGATAGCTCAATATATAAATATATAAAGACATAAACCACCCAAGTTAGATTTTTCAAGAATACAAGGTTAGACAAACTACACATAATTTATTTAAAGGGTGTGATGCTGTCAATCTTTGTAAACCGGTTCAGCATATATTGTGCAACACTTTACACTCCTATGTTCAAACAGTAATGTTGGTGCCTTGTCTGTATGCATGTGGCAAAGGTAATCTTTTAATCTTGGAACAGCAATCACCAACACACCCATGCTATTCAGTAAGCAAATATATCAATAGGGCTTAAAGGGTTCAATGTCCAGATATTACCCAAACATTACAAAAAAAGCCCTTTATTTGAATGTTGATAAAAGCCTGCTATTATCTTTCTTCTAAATAAAGCACAAGCCTATTATGAACATTGTATGTACTTTTCCTACAACACATCACTGCCTTTTAGCATATTTTTTCTAAAGACCCAAGTATTCAGTCTAGTAGATCACGCCACTGAGTGTACTATATACAAATGCCCAAAATTCCTCATTTGATCAGCGATGAGAAATCTGCAATAAAATTCTACAATGTGGGGTCCACAACTGACCTCATGCATGGCAGATGTTGGCACTGCATTTGTAAGTTAACTATTGATCCAGAGATCAGTCCAAACTGATTGTCAGTTGTACTCTACGGACAGATGGCAAAACAAGGGCGCTTGTCCTGTGTGTTACATTTGAGTGGTTAATGGAAAAACAAAACAAAAACAAGCTAGCGCAGATTACCTCAACTAAATATGGTGGGCAATTCTGTCAAAAAAACATGAATCGCCTTCCACCTGTTTTGTAAACATGCAGTTGCCATGCCCTAATGTCAAATTTAAAATTCAATCAGTCTTCCAATAAAAACTGTACTTCAGGAATAAGCTAGTTATATATTTGTTAAACATGAAACAGAGACCCTTTAAAACATTAAAGATCTACCTAAAATATATAGGGACACTACATATTAAAATCAAGTGTAGGAATTCATAAAAGAGACACTGAAACGGCCCATATTGCTTGTATAGTTTATTTTATATACAGTAAAATAAAAACAGCTCACTGAATTCAAAAGTGTCACAGCAAGTTAGTTTATTGCCAAGGCAATACAAGTAGCCGCTCGTTCCAGTAACCACACACCAGAGTGTAGACGTGAACCAGAAAGAACATGTGAACATTATCCAACTCCTAGAAAACAAAGACAAAAAAACAAACAAAAACAAACAAAAAAAACACCCTCGCCATTTCTAGGGCAGTGCAATAACTGAGCTTTAAATATGCAGTATTTCTTTTCTTGCCTCCTCACCCCTCTACGACAAATTATTTGTTTGTCCTTTGTTTGATCAAAAAGAAAAAAAAGAAAAAAACACTATTTGAAGCTTTTCCTGAAGATTCCCTCTCTCTGTAGAATGAATTGGTGTTTGCATTCCCAGCATTCCAATAGCATGTTATACAAATCCAGATGCAGGTTTCTGACATCATACATTTTAAACAACCAGTGATTTATTCTGGGGAAACACTTTTGAGGACAAAAATTAAATAAAAATCAGCAAAATAGTGCATAGGAAACAAAAGGAAAAACTACCGTTAAATGAATTGCTTTGCTTAGAACTGAATCTACTGTTTAGTCACTTAAAACAGACAATTAAAGGTTTATATTCAAATTGTTCAGTTAGTTTTACAGCTTAAACTAAAAAAGAAAACTTGTGTGCTTTTCTAAAAAAAAAAATATATATAAAATATATATAAAAAAAATGTTCTGAATATGGCTAATTTGCACAACAGAATACTGTATTTTAAGACCTTCTAAAATGTTATATGATTTCTTAAACCCAATATCACACAGTTCCCAAATTTGTAAAGTGACAGATGTACACTATAACTTAACAGCAGTTAAGACTTTGTTTTGTTTTGTTTTGTTTTGCTTGCTTTTAAGAACTGATCGGGAACAGAGATGGCATATGGATAACAAACGATCTCTTTAGTATAAACACAATTCATTCCCTAGTTCACTTTGCACGTGCACCAAACGGGTGAATTAACCTTTAGGTAAAATAAGCAGCACCAAATAGACAGTAAAAAGGTTGAGTAAAGTGTTGTAGATAATAAATACATTGAGTTGTAGTAGGGCTATTCACTCTATCAATATAAAGTATGCGCTAGTAAATTCTAAAAAAGAATCTTTAAAGTTGTCCTTGAGATGCTCCTTCTTGGCCTTCCTCCCTAAATTGGCCTCTGCTTTAACCCAGGCTTTCATCATTCTTCAAAGACGACAAGGATCACCTCCCCTACCAATACACTAGGCTTTCCTAGGGAGTACAGCAGGATGTTCATAGGCTCCGGAAACCCTAGGAGGACAGATGTGCTCCTGTCTTCAGTTTCCTTGAATAAAAAGAAGGGATACATGAAATTAGCCACTAACAAATAAAGAACTATAAAGCAGGGCCTCTAATTTCATGATGCGAGACAAACCATTTTTTTGTGTATTGGGTAACAGGACAATGAATATATTTAAATCAACACTTGCTAGTGCTCATAAATAAATAGGCTACCCCTCCCACCCCTCGTGATCCCATCAGCCAAATACCTGTATTAATGGTACTTTACCAAAGTTTTGAAAATCTATTACAACACTAATTTGAGTTAATTCTCAACAGCCATACTCTATTTGTAGTTTGAACCATAGTCTACATTTATAGCAACTAAGAAAGTAGCATTATTGCATCTTTAAGGTACAACAAAAAAAAAAACTATAGTATAAATTGCTTTCATTATACTCTATGCAGAAAGTGATTGTTTATTCATATCCACATAATGTAGTATAAAAGGCAGTTGCTATACCATGAGAAAAGAAATCCAACGAGCAAGATACAACCTGTAGATTTGTTCTCTGACAGCAATCTAGTTTGGCCTTTAGCAAGTACCTCAATCAAATGCCAGCTATGTTGGCCAAAAGGAGGATTAAAGTAAAATGATAAAATCCCCTAATCTGCAATAGATGGAAATTGATGTGGTTAATTTGAGGTTACCAAAACAGTTTGGATTAATGCAACATTATGTCAGCAACAACCATTGCCAACCTCAGGATTAAATATAAAATTAGAGCAATACAAAATAAAATCACCATGACCTACATACACAGTATGCATTTACGTGTATGAATGGAAGTACATAAAGATGTGCAGAAGCCTTCATAGATTACAGTACTCTCAAATGTTTGCTCAATAATGCTCTTACCAAATTGCATCACAACTGAAAACCAGGTATCTAAATAAATATTAAAATGTAACTGTGACCCAGAACCGGTTACTCCCAAAAATGTGCGATAGGAAATGTCGTTACCAAGTTTATTCACAATTGATTAATCACTGCTCTAAATATCTATAACAATGTGACATTGACATATGTATAGAGGATAAATAACCATATGCAAGCTTTACTTGTCAAAGACTATTACATTTATTATAAAAAGACAAAATATGCGGTTACACAGAAACGCAACAGGTCCAAGTTTTTAGGTTGAATTTTAACGCATATGTGGTGAAACCATAATAAAATTCGTAGGTCAAGTTCTTTCAAGACACACCTGCATGCAGTCAAATAAAAAGTGGTTCATATTTTTATAGCTGGTTACTTGGTAACCAATAAACAATGCTCACCCCCTGGAAGGTGAGGGCTCATTAGGGGATAATGACTGAAAACTTGCATGCAAAGTCAACTCTGCAATGGCTTACATTAATTGTACTATAAAATTCACAGGCTAAAACTGCCCCCATAACAATCCAAAGCACAGTGTTACATTGAGATTAACAAGACAGCAAGCAACAAGTCCCTTTTAAAATCTTCAACAGACTCCAGCTTCTGTTTTTGATCTCTCCAGACTTTCTAAGTGAACCAAGAATTATGAGGTGGGGTATGGGTGGATTCTGAAATACAGCACATTATTAAATCTTACAAATAACGGTGTACCCTCAGCACATAGTTTTACAGTGGGCTTGTACCTTTAAATATATCTCTTGATTTCCCCGAGACACAAGCACAGCCAGACATTTAAGACTTCAAGTAAGGAAAGAAGAACTTAAAAGGTGTTAAATGACTTTATGGAAACTGCATGCCGTGACGACAAATCACAATGACGCTGACAAAAGCACAAACAATCACATGGGTGTTAGTTCAAAATAAAAGGCTATTGCAATGCACTTCCTGTCTGAATCTTTCTTTTAAAAAGCTACTTATCACACACAGAACGCTTCTAAACTCCCACCAGGCTTCACAGTTACATCTTGCGTTACAGTAATCACTTTTGTGACTTCTACGAAAAAACAAAACAAAAAAAAAGAACTGTTGACTTCAGGTTTACTTATTAACAGCAAAGCTGACACTTTAGGAAGAAGACCTGGACCTTATGGTAAATATGTTTTGCAAGAAGCATTACTGTACTTCCCTTCCCTTTCTATCCCTTGGTTACCACACAAATACAGTATCGCATTTCAGAATCACTGAGGCACTGAAGATAATATAGATTCACAAAGCCCATACTAGAATTGCGAACATTAATCAGTGATCATCTCTCTCAAGTAAAATTTTGCCACTCAGACTGTAAAAGCATGCAAATTATTGGGAGTGGACTACACCTATTGTATTTTATATGTATTTTTTGTTTTCATTTTATTCTTTGCTGACTGGCTTAACTTCCTTTCATTGCACACCATCGGTCAATGTATACAGCGTAGAATTAATATTACTGTACCACACAGTATATTAATTGATGTTTGGAGCATCAAGTCACTAAAAAAAACAAAAAAAAAACAATTTAGACTGGTATTCATTTTAATATGATGTCTTTCTGAAACAGAATCAAGCACATTTTGCTACCATTATGAATTAGAAATATTTTAATTGAATTGGGTAGGTGTCTACACCCACTTTCCATTCCGAGTCGAAAGCAATTTGTGTTTGTTTCCATCTGCAGCTGACCACGATCAAACTGGTTTGAAATTGAACACATCCCCTTACTTTACCTTTGTGTAACATCCAGTTGCAGGCTACTTTAGCTTGTGGCGCAGATAAAAATGACTTAACCAGTGCCCTCTGCAGTGACATTTGAAACCATCTAAGGAGCGGTACATTCCCAGCTCTCTGCTTTCCTGTCAACAAATTTTCTGCTCAACCACCTCCAATCTGATTTTCGCCCAGCACACTCCACTGAAACTGCTCTTCTCTCCGTCACTAACTCTCTACTCTCTGCCCGTGCCACCTCCCTCTCCTCTGTCCTAATTCTCCTCGACCTCTCTGCTGCCTTTGATACAGTCAACCACTCTATTCTCCTGTCCTTCCTCGCTGACCTGGGACTCTTCGGCACCATTCTTGCCTGGTTCTCCTCCTATCTCTCCAATAACACTTACCAGGTGTCTTGGCATGGCTCACCCTCTGCCTCTTGATCTCTTTCTACAGGTGTCCCTCAAGGCTCAGTCCTGGGACCCCTCCTGCTTTCTCTCTACACTCGCTCCCTGGGTCCCCTCATCTCCTCCCATGGCTTCTTGTATAATTTCTATGCTGATGATTCCTAAATCATCTTCTCCTTTCCCCCTTCAGACTCCAACATCTCCTCCCATATCTATCTCCTCCTGAATGCACTTGCATTATCTTAAACTCAACCTCTCCAAATCAGACCCTTTCTCCCCCCTTTCCTCCCCCACCACTGATCTCTCTCTCTTTCGAATCCATCACCCTCTCTCCCTTCTCATCCACCAAGAACCTCAGTGTCACCCTCGACCCCTCCCTCTCCTACTCTCATCTCTACTCTGGCATGCTCCTGACACTTATTCCTCAGCAACATACACAAAATTTGCCCCTTCCTCACTGATTACTCCACACAGCTCCTAGTTCAGGCCCCGATACTGTCCTGCCTTGACTACTGCAACTCCCTCCTGCTCCCCTGCCTCCAGAACCAGCTCCTTCTCCACCCTTGCCCCTCAGTGGTGGAACGACCTACCCATGGATATCAGAACTGCTCAATCCCTGACCACCTTTCTGCACCTCCTCAAGACATATTTATTTGAAATCACTCTTATCCATTTATTGTACTTACTACTTTATTTTGCTCTTATCAGCCCCTATTTTACTGCATTTAATCCTGTACTTCAGAATACTGTAATCTGCCAAGTTTTTAACCTGTAGTACTTTGTATTTAATCACATCCTGATGTAACTATCACTATTTAATCATATCCTGATGTAACTATCACTATTACCTGCTGTATTATTGAATTGTGGTTTGTCAAACTTGTACTTTACTTGAACAAAAGTTATTGTATTTCTTGCTCTTATTGTATTACTTGTATTGTAACGCTTGAAATGTTTTTGCTTACGATTGTAAGTCGCCCTGGATAAGGGCGTCTGCTAAAGAAATAAATAATAATAATACTTGCTCTTAATAGAATTTACTCTTATAACCAAATATTTTTAAGTTTAACTGCTCTTAGTCGCTCTCAAACGTAATTCTGTCTTTTTATTTTCTCTCATTTTAATTTGCTCTTACTTACTAGTGATTTTATTGTATTATCTGCAATATGATACTTTAACTGTAAGTCACCCTGGATAAGGGCATCTGCTAAGAAATCAATTTAGAAATAAAAAAAACCTACAAGGGCCTACACTGGGAAAGGCATAATGGCCAGGTTAGTTGGCACAATCCCTCTTGGGTCACACTATGCCAAATGCCAGCTTTTGATCAGCAGCCAACTGCAGTACACAGTTTGCAAAAGAGGATCAACAATATCCCCCAGCTACACAGAATTGAAAACCCAGGCCATCTCAAAGCCTTGTTCTTGTACAATAATGAGCCAAGACAGCAGAACTGTGTAAGTGCAGAGAGGATAAAAACAACCTAACCGTGAGCAGGGTACAAAATATTACATTCACAGAACTACCACACGGCTACAATTTCTGTTTGAATGAGATATGAACTGGTGTAAAACACTCTGAATTTGAAATAAAAAAGTGATCCCTGTTTGCAAGCTGCCCTACATTTCTAATATTCAGTGAGGCTTCAGCCAAAGTTTTTTTTTTTTATCCATATAGTTTTAATTACTTGAAAAATGACCAATAGCTATTTCAGTGTACTTGTACAGCATACTACATACCTACGTTTCACAATGTGTGAGGAGAGATGTTATTTCTGGTGTCAAATGTTCAGCTGCCTTGGCAGCTTCGGCAATAGCCCTCCTATACATTCCTTTCTTCTTTCGGTTAAACCTCAAACGGAAAAACTCTAAGAATGGCGAAAGTTTTGACACAGAGAGCAAGGATGTTGTGGGGGAACCAAACCAGGAGACCTTTGCTTCTTGCCACAGTGGTTCGCCATCTTCCTTTTTGCTGGTGCTAATGCTAAGAACACGGGCAGGCCACCAAGGGAAGCCATGAATTTTACCCCACACTATATCTCCTACTGAAACAGTCCGACCTTCTTCTGTGACACACTTTGTGACACTCTTGGTGTGTAATCGAACCGTTAGGGGCGGCACAGTCTTTTGCTCATCTTTTGATGAGGAGGACACGGAGAGGTCCTCTCCGGGGGCAAAGTCACAGAGTTCCGGAGATGCCCCGTCTGAGCTGGAAGATTTGGATTCATCCAGACTATCGTTGCTACAGACTGACAAACTGGACGAGTCTGCTTTCCTCTTACGAAAATTGAGCAGCAGAGTTAAATCGCCATGTTGTTCTACGTCATCGTGTTGCTTATTAAATCCGTCCTCTTCTCCAGAGCTTCCCGAGGACATTTCGAGGGAGCTCCTTTCAGTAGAGTCTTCTGAATGAATATCAGCATTAACCGACCGTGATCTGGTCTTAATTTGTCTCTGTGGATTGTCAACAAATTCAGCCTGATATATAGAAACGCTGTTCCCACCACTATTTCGGGGCTTAAGCCTTATCTTTGGAGGTGGGACATCTGCACTGAAATGCAAAGGCCTGGTTAGTTTCAGTTTTGGAATTGACACAGCTGGGCCACTTGCTGGTTTGTCTGGAAGACTTTTGTTTTCTTGACATTCTTCGTCCCTCTCAAGGCCCCCTCCGTTCTGCATTAACTGTTGTTTGGGGCAGAATGGCTTAACTGAGCCATGGACCCTTGAAGGTATTTTGATCACTTCTCCTTTGCCCTGTGGAGTGCTATAAGATATCTTGATAACTGGACTATGGGGAACAAGTTCAACTGGAAACCCGTCTTCCTCTTTCTTCTCCTTTTTACACTTTTTGCTGTCATTGTCCATCTCCTCCCGTTTCTTTGATTCTTTGACATCGGTGTTCTCCTTTTTAGCAGCTTTGGAATTGTCTCCATCTTTGTTGTCCTCGTCGCTGTTTAAAGTGTTCTTGCACTTTTCACAGAGAACCTGCCTGGGCCGCAATCTAATAGTGCTCATAGTCATTCTGCCAGAATCACGGTTTCGTCGTTTGGTTCTTTTGATTATCCTTGGAGGAGGTTGTGGGACCCACTGGTTATATGTCTGTCTTACCCACAGGGGCTGTGGAAAGGGAGCCCCTTCAAAATATGGAGGGTACTGAGACAGTGCTCCAGGCAAAGTAACAGGAGTAGAAATGGGCCGGTTGTCTGTAGGTTTGGGAGTATGTTTATTACATGGCTGTGGCTCAGTCTTAATGGGTGGCTGGAAACACATGTCATGGGAAACGGTATTATTGTTGCTGCTGCTTGGTACTGGAGGCTCATCTTGATTTGATAACATGTCTGGAAGACAAAACAACCCAGTCCTGCATTCAAAAGAAAAGTATATGATTAAGAAAAAAGGATTAATGATTTAAAAGGCATTATTAATTGAAAACAAATGAAGAAAATATCAGCCTACAACCAAACATGAGATTTACTGTAAGAATAATGTTTCCTCAAACAAAGAATCACAGCATATATTTTAATAAATTATATTCCCTTTTCTTAGTATCTGAACTATCTGTAATTTCATTACTTTTTGCCAATGGACAACATGATGGAAAAATATATATAAATTAACCATTTACCACATTGTACTGTAGCAAGTGATCAACAAAAGAAACATCAGTTCCTTCCTTAAAAGGTGTTACTATAAACCAAACTGCCACTTAAAACAACGTGCACAGGCTAAATTATTGTATGTGCGATAAAGAGATAACATGTATTACCATGTTACAGAACTGGATCTTCTTCAATACCAGGAAATAAAATGTGCAATTTAGGTGGAAGGGAAGCTGTCTCTACGAAATATGTATGAGCAGGCAGTGCTTGCAAGAAACGCATAGATGTCATTTAAAATATTTTGACATGCATTGGAATGAAGCAGCCCTGACTTCGGACACCATCAACTGTATTTTCCAAATACACACACACAAAAAAAGCAAGTGTTCACTAGTTCAGACACTTCCATACAACTTCACCCTTAATGATCCATAGCAGAATTTACTGCCAGGATACTGTAGTGAAGAAACTTTTCAATAGACAACTGTGTTAATACCTTGTGCTCATAAAAGAAAAATATATTTTTTCCTAATTTAACAGGATGGACAGACAGATGCCTCCATGTACCCCCAGTTTCTGATATTTTATTTGTGCTAAAAATGTCCTTACCAAGTCCGTCTCCCCTCCCTTATAAAAATAAATTGGATTAGTGGTTCTCAAGATATATGCTACTGAAATGAAAACTCAGGTGTGACATAGGTGCAGTATGTACACACCAACCCTTCACAATACCGATACACAGGAAAACCAAACTAAGAAAAGATTGTGACAGTTCCACCTGATTTCAGTAAATGACCTTCAAATCAATGCTTTTGAAAATAAAAATAATCACTCTACAGTGGGCAAGCAAAAGTTTAATCTAAACTATCTGAAGACTTTATTTTAATGACACTGTATTTAAAAAGAAAGCGTGCATTTTAAATACAGTTGTTCATGAACTGAGCATGTTCACACATCTGAAGAGAAGTGGGGGTTGGGATGTCTAGCTGCAGCAGGGTATTGTCCTTTTCCAAAGTGTTTCTAACAATACGTTATTCATGATTGTTTAGGATATGAATGTACCTTGTGATTTTTGACATCCTACAACGTTTAATAAAATCATAAACTACACTCTACTGAACACAATAGCTACAACCCTTAAAAGCTGTGAACTCCAAACAAAGGGCCACATGACACAGTGAAATCTCCTTGATCATTCTGAACAACCCCTTTCTTTTTTGTATCATATAGTACTGCAGTTGCTGGATTCAGTTTATTATAGATACTGTTACTGTTGATAGTAGTGCAAAATCTTAACGCTGTAGCTGTGTTTAAAGCACAGAAACACACTGACATAACAAATGCAGTAAAGGGAGGTCATAAATTACACTAAACTGTGTATTTGTGTTGTGTTGGTTTGGTGCCCAACAACAACTTTAAATACTTCATAGAATACAGCTAGTATACAAATATCTCACATTGTTCAGAACTAGACAACCTTAATATATTTCAGTTGCCTCTTTCTAAAGCACATTGGATTAAAAATGCCTTACTGCTTAGGAAGACGCTCCAAGATGGGGGGATGGGAGCCTACAGATCAAGAAAGACAAACTGCAGCAATATTTGGGCAAGGGAACTATTGCAAAGAAGTATATTTTGACAATATGTATAAACTTACAAACAGTTAAAACTTGATTGAAGATTAACACCCAATCCAGACAAGGTTACATACTAAAATATAAAATGCTCATTAACAATGTGCTTGAGACATCTGAAGCTAAGCTGATGAATCAGACTGCCTGAGCACTCCTCGGTTTTATAATGTATGGGTGTTAACTGTTAGTCATGTTCTATTTAGTCCCATGAAATATTAAATCTCGTTTAAGTGACAAATGTAGCAGTGCTTTTCCGAGGTTACCCCCCCAATAATATCCTAAAACACAGAAGAAAATAAAAGGGAACGGGGGAGATACTATTTTGGAAGGTTATTATAATGCTAATTCCAGACTAACACTGTCAAGATTGTAACACAGAGCAGTCTATAAATAAAACAGGCTAAAGCTACTAGCGTGACACAAGGCAAATCCATGTGACTACTTCACAGTTCTAATGACCAACTGTAACCATGCAAGGTGCACCATCCCTTTTATATAACAGCCAAGAGAGTAAACGTTTAGTATCTAGAGTACAGCACTACTGTGAAAAATGCTAATCTACTCTAAATTTCTGAACCCTAACCTTATCAGTTTGCATATCTGCAATTTATGTTTATAATATTATATGCTTAAATTCAAATTATGATGAATTGCTACGCAAAAGATTACCCTACCATGTGCTGACCCTTGTTACACGTGATGTTTAAAAAGTCCCACTAAATAAAAAAATGCGTTACCCAGGCTACACAAAATTGCCAGAGTGTAATACAAAACAAAGAATAGTTATATTTAAATGATTATTTATCAGTTCTATTTAAATTATTAATCATTATAACTAAATAGCTGATGATTTTCATCCTTGTTATTTGCATTTCATCTTTAATTTGTTGTTTATTTAAAATGTAAAATATATATTTTAAAACATTTTGTATCTGATGACCTTTAATGATTAACATTTGTGAAAGTGACTGAAATATAGGCTAATGTACCGACCCATAACCCTGGCAATGAAGAAAAGGTGTTTAAGAATGGCATGTATCAGGGAAACTTGAGTTACTACAAAACGAAATCTCATACTTTAACTTGCCTTTAAAAATGTAACAAAAAGTTGAACGCACTTTATTTTGTTCTATTTTTGTTTTGTTTAGGGGCAGGTAACCCTGCTGGAGTTTCTACAGAATTAACTGTGCAACAAAGCTACCAGGCGCCCTACTCGAACAACTCTGTTTAAACTTTTACAAAGTGATTAAAATGTGCTTTATTTTATAATACGTGTATTACAATAAATAAATAAAAACAAACTAATCAATATCGTATTATATATAATTAATATTATCTGTTTTAATCCTTAAGCATTCTTGAAGTGTTTTAGATGATACTCATGTGGGCATATAAGAGCATTTTAACTAATTGAAATGTGCTCCAATTGTGTATAATGTTGCATGTAAATTAAACTGAATATAAAATGTCCAGCTTGCAATGCACTCCACTTCTGTTTGGGCCTACTGTAGCTCTTGTCTGTCGCCCTCTTCTTTCTGCTTACAGGCCCATCTACGTTAAATACATTGTGAAATTAATCTTTGAATATAAACTCTTACTTTTTGATAGAGTTCAGCAATATTCCAGTATAGCTGTGGTCTCCGTGGCTGAGGGTCACCACTAGTGTGTCGTTGATAATCTGATCGATGTACACTGGGATCCGGTAGCCGGCCCGCAGCTCCTCCGCCGCCGCCGCCTCCATGTTTTCTGGGGTGAGGTGTCCGGCTTGGCAAAGCTCAATCCCGGCTACGGCAGCAACGCTCGCCTCGGTATGTATTCCGTCTCCCTTCTTCTCAGCACGAAGGCTACACCAGGGGACGCAATGACGCCATCACTTCAACCAAGGCAATTACAGCACGACTGCCAGTGGTGACATCACAAAGAAAGCAACACTTAAACGATTGCTCACGCAAATTAAAAAATAAATAACTAAGCAGTCTAATAATGCTGTTTGTATATTACCCCTGCTGTCCTGTTTATCATGGAGCTAGTTGTTACAATGTATTTCATTTTTTCATCTCAGAATTTAGTTGACAACAATTTAGTTGATATTGGCCTACTAATATCGAGACATTTTAATTTTTTTTAATCACAAAAGGGTAAAAAAAAAATCCTTTCATAATATTCCAAAATCGCTTGCAAGAAACCCCATGTAATTAATATTAATAATTCAAAATTAACGAGGAGTAAAACATTCACATGCTCAAAGTATACGGGATTCCAGTGATTTGCTCATTTTCAGCTGGCTTCCTTGGTCCAGAAGGCTTGGTACAGGCTAAGGAGCTGTTTAAGATGGTCCAAGAAAAAAAGGTCCATAAAAATCAATTTACTGTAAAGTTCTAAAGTTAACTGTTTGCTGTCTACACTCTTAAATCTATCTGTTTGCTGTTAATCTTGTCTATGATTTTCCATACCTGCTGGATATCAAGAGACTAGTAAACAATGTGTTTACAACTCCCAAGTCTCAACTGGTCACCAGCTAACCAGCAGCTGAAATTGTATGCATGGTCAAAATACAGGTGAGCTATCGCAGAATACACTGTACATGTAGCCATTGCGCCACTGCATACGTTTATGTGGTAGGGAAGCGGTCTGCTTCAGCACGAAATCAAATGTAGATAATCCCAACGAAAACAATACATGCTGCCTGTTAAGTGTTGACTAAACACGAACAGATGGGTCTTAGTGTTTAGTGCCACAGATTTTTGAAGAAGAAAGATTCACAAGGGAAAGAAATCCACCGGTCTCTATTTTTTTTTCTGCAGGTCAGAGGATGCATTTTACCCTAATCGCAAATCGCCTTTAAATAAGAATACGTGTTAATATGTTATGCAATTGTTGTTTATTACCCCAGTAGCTAATACAACATTATTCTACAGGCTATTGTTAACACCCGTTAATTATTTATTCTTTACAAAAACAACAGTTGTTATACATTTCTAAATGATTAAAAACAAGGTTTAAATACAAGCTAGGTGAACGATCACGGCGTTATACAGTTCTAAGTATGTTGAACTTATAATAACATTACACAGTGGAAATGCAAATATGACAATACAGAAGAAAGAAAACTAAAATAAAGATTACCAGTTCCATCACGAGCTTCATAACAGAGAAGTGGAATAACCAGTCAAGAACAAGGGCCCGGAGTTTACAGAAAACGCCCCTTAGTGGTCAGATTACAAAGGTCCTTGACTAAGGCTGTACAGAAGGTTGAGTGACTTCATTCATGTACTTACTTATTAGCAGCATAACCTATTGTTTTTGTGTGGTTACGTGTACATTTTTTTTAACCAATTAAAGCAGGAAAGGTTTAATTACATTTGTATTATAAGTGCATTTTTTTTCATTAGTTAGTAAATGCTATACATACATACAGTACATCATTAAACCTTCATTCAATCTCATGTTTCAATTCCCTGAATTAAGTATATAGAATCTGGTAATACAAAAATGAAAGTAATTCAATGCTGTAAAGAGTTATAAAGAATGTGGGGATCCTTTTAAACAAAGCAGAATTTTAATTAAATCAGACCCATTTCTCAGTGTGGTTAAGTAGGATCGTTGAATTGGCAGTACAATTATATCTCATTTTTATCGTATACAAAACACACTAAGCACAAGATCATTTAATGAGTTTATTATTATTTTTCTTCAGTTTATATATATATATATATATATATATATATATATATATATATATATATATTTATTGATTTCATCATAGGTAACAAAAAAATAACATAAAACTGGTCTGGTATCTTTAATTATAACAAGAAACAGACATTCTTTTACACAAACAATAAAATGGCAGTTTATGAGAATTTTGCATTAGAAAACACAAGGATGTCAGCTGTTAAATTTCATGAGGATTGCTCGCCAGTAAAAGCAGTAAAACGATACTCCAGTGGAACGTCTCTTTCCAGTTTTCTTTGAACAACTTCAGACTGCAGCTTTTGAGCCTACAGAGAGAAATGATAATACAAAATATATCTTTAAATGTTTAGTTACTGTGTTAATTAAAATCAGATGTTTTAATACACATTCATGGTTAAGCCAGAACATTTAATGTACTAAATATTTCAAGTTCAAGAACTGTAATTATGTGTATTACTAGATTAAGGTAGAATCCACATATTGTGTGTAGTTAACATTGCTAGGTTTAACCCTAAGAACTGGTGTATACAGTAGTCACATTTTCTTTGTTGGTAATATTTTCTTTTTTAATTAGATAATACATTATTGTCCTAATATTAAACTTACAGCTTCCATTTCTGTTCTTGTTGCATCTATTTCCTCTTGGACTGTTCCTTTTGATTTCCTCCTTCTTTCTTGCATCATCTGGATGTGTGCTCTAATCCGATACTCTAATTCTCTATCGCGGGCAGCTCTGTAGGCCAACAGGTAAAAACAAACAATTTAGGACTGTTAATCTATAGCAGTGTTTGGTTCATCCATTAAAGGGACATGTCCGGTCAACAGGATTCTCAGCACCAATTATTATTTTTTCAGTGGTATAATATTTACTTATTGCACAAGTATAAAGCAACTATGAGGGCTGTGAATTTAGTATATTAACCCTCACCTTGCATCTTCAATTTCCTTGAAAGATTTCCTAGTAAGGAGTTTCTTAACGCGGACATGTTCTTCATGTGAACCTTGTTTGATGCATTCTCGACTGTCTAACATACGATAAAAGTCTGGATCCGTTGCATATGGAGTGTTTTTTAGAACCTATAAGAAGGCAACATACAAAATAATGTTTAAACCCCAAAGCCTTACTATTTATATTCTTAAAACACATACCTAAAGATACTGTGGGACACACAAAGAACTAAAACAATGGTGGTTGCCTTCAATACCAATGAGGAAAAATGAAAAGATGATGTAATTTAATAATCTTTTTTACACTTAGATCTCTGGAAGGTGTAAGGCATTTAATATTGTTACTGTCATTAAAATGAACAATTGGTAAGAACTAATGAATTCATTACCACTTCTGGATGGGAGTCACTGATGAACACTGGTTTTTGGATCACCTTCTCTGCAAACTTAATGCACCAAGATCTGTCAGAAAAACTAATAGCTGGCATTGATGGTAAAGCCTGTCTGACTCTCCGCTTAATTTCAAAATACCTGGGAAGTACGTCTTCCACATTCTTTCAAAGAATACAACAATGAAAATATGTTCAGTTTCACAGTACCATTATTGGCACAATAAACATTTTATTATACAGGGTAATAACTATAGCCTATTACTATGCAGTAAGAAATTAACTTTAAAGGGTTCCAAAAGAAAGTTAATACAGCATACAGTGTAAAAACGATGCATTATTTTTGTTCAGTTTTGAGGTTTCCTTATTTTTTATTGATGTGTTCTACTCTTACTTTTATATACCTCTTCAACCACTCTAATTGTAATTATTTTAGTCTTCAATATTTCAATTTTATAAACCAAATCACTAGAGTTGGGCCAATGCCTTGCAATAATTCTGTACCAGTAATCGTCTTATGTCACAGCACCATCTGGTGTAAACAAATTTAATATTAGAAGTCTGTGACTTCTAAGAAGCACAATTGATATGATAAACGGTAGTGAAACACATATTATGTTACAGTATGTAAATGCTCTACCAGATTTTTTATTTATACAAAAGTATGACAGCAGCTCTTTGAATAAGCATTCACAAAAGTTTAGTCCCTTTGGTGACTGGTTAATTCAGTTTTAAAGTTACACCTCTTATAGCTACTGTAACTGCTGATTCACCTCGTCACTTTTTGCAAGGGCCGTACCACCTTGCCTGAACTCCATTTCCCCTTTCTCTTGCATGCATTTTGAATGTTCTCTCCATTCCTTCAGCAGCTCTTGATCTCTGTAAAATAATTAATTTTTTTTTCAGACTGAAAACAAGACAAGGTAATCCAATTACATTTTATTATACAAGATCACACAAGAATATATATATATGTATATATATATATATATATATATATATATATATATATATATATATATATATACACAAACGCACACACACACACACATACACACAACGGTCCAGATAGGCTCTGTACCTGCTGTTTTTACACATTATATCAAAAATACGCTAAATTTAAATTTAATGAGTAAAAATATGCATTTTTGCTGCACAGCTTGTCTGCCTCCCTTAAAACTTCCACTAACAACTACATCTCCCAGAATACAATGTCTTCAGTTACTAGGAAACATTACAAAAGAAAAACCAACCCAACAAACATTATCCAATCTTTGGCTAGCCCTGTTGTCTTTGCAGCCAGTCACAGTAAGAATAAGAAAAAATTGCCAGCAAGCTACACAGGTTGAAGTGTAGATGCAACCTCTAAAAAAAGGTGCCTATAATATTTAAAAAATTGTTTTATAACTTATTAATGCATTTCTGTATGGCTTTATATTGAAGTTTTAACATGTTCAATGAGTTAAAGAATTTATTGTTAAAATATAAGTAATGTAATTAATTTGCAGTCAGTGTGATACCTCAAAAAAAATGCGCTGATCCGATAAAGAACCTTGTAGAACACTCACGTGGCTGTACAGTAGTTCAAAGTAACATTGCAGTTAAAATGGAAGGCTCTTTTTTAATGCCTACCCCACTACCATTACAATATTTATCGAGATTACTCGTGACTTCAAGGTAATGTTGTATTTTACCCCCTGAAAATACATTTCACTCTCTCAGTGTTAAAATTAGAGGGTAAATTACTTACAGACCCTAAACCTTATCTGGAGCGCTGTACACACACACACATTAATCGAGTTCAATATAGTAGATATATAGTTAGTATACTACTACCAGTGTAACAGGTCGCCAACATTTCTGGAGCAAAATAGGTTTTATGGGTGTGATTCGCCAAATATTTTGGTAGCAAATATTTATGGCTTTACAGTATTTTCTTTAAATATAGCTGATACAGCATGAATAAATAACAGAAAATGTTTTTGAAGTTCATAGTGCAAGTTTTGTTCTTTCTTTTGTAGTATGTCTTGTAATTCATTTTCTGTTAGGTCACAGAATCACCGTTCAGCAGTTTTTTTATTGAGAAATTTTTATCTGGTTGTTTAGGAGTGGAGGGCGTTCCTTTGAAAAGGGGTGGGACTGACAGTGATGTGAACCAAGCACATGACAGATGGAGAATATTGCCCGGTGGTGTAAGGATGTGCAGGCAATAGTTGAATCTATTTTTGCTCCTATGATGAGGTTTTATCCAATCACAGGCCAGAATTTCCAAATACTGATCTATATATATACTGATGCACAATGAAAACGCAACAGTCTGTGTTTTACATCAATAGCTCATTGGGCACATACATAATGTTATTTATATTTTAAATAGTGAGCAGATAGGTTTGTTGATTGTTTGAGTAGTATTGTTCCTTGGGATAACAGGTGCTCAGTGTTTGGTATTTGAGTTAAAATGACCAAAATGAGTTGATTAAAAATCTGTATAAATAGCCATTCGAAAATACATGATTTTAATTAACGCAAGAACAGTGAAAGATACAACCATGCCCCGCTTGAGTAATGAAGATCACCTGGTTGCTATCAGCATGATTGAAGGCGGCCTGTCTGTGAGAGAAGTTGCCCAGAATGAAATGCATGAAAATGATTTGCATGCTCTAAGGCCGTTTAGGGATAACATGTTGACAGCTGAGAGACGAAATCATCTCTGTGGGCCAGAGAACATCTGAGGTGGCGGCAGAGAGAATAGTGTTTTATTCACAGATGAATGCCATTTTGCCCTTGACAGACCTGACGGAAGACAACATGCATGGATACGTCGAGGTGAGTGTTATGCTGACTGTTGCGTTGTTCAAGCCAACTGGTGGAGCGGTGGAAGTGTGATGATGTGAGGAGGAGTCTCCTTTATCGCAAGAATGCCTTTGGTGCAGATTGAGGACAACCTTACTGCTCATCGATACATTCACAAAGTCCTTCAGGCAATAGTTTTTTATTTTAGTGTTGATTTTCCAGCAGGACAATGTAAGACCACACAGTGCTAGGATTTACAGGTGCACGACTTCAAGAAACAATGTCGCGGTCTTGCCATGGCCAGCTTTTTCTCCTGACCTGAGTCCAATAGAATATCTTTGAGATCAAATCGCCAGTGCCATCCACAGGCGACAATCGCAACCAGCCAAATCTTTGCCAGATGGCTGCAGCTGCACAGGAAAAGCGGCGGAACATCCCACAGCAGCCTATCCAGAGGCTGATCAGGTCTATGCGTCAACGCAGCCAGGATTGTGTTAATGCTCAGGGAGGTCATACCCGATACTAACTTTGTTTTCATTTTGACAGTGTGTCACGTTTCATACTGAAAACTTATCATGATTCTTTAATCTGTATTTTTGTTCACATTTTCTGTGATTTTGTTTGATATCTATGTTTAAAATATTTGATTAAATCCATTAGACCTGAGTGTTGAGTTTCTTTTGTGCATCAGTATATATAAAGTAAACCCCATGAGACGCTGGCAACTCCTTCTGCAAAGTAAAGATTTTATCTTGTTTTAAAAATTTACATTTTTAAGCAATTTTCACCATTTGAATAGTTCAAGTCAAACTATCTACCTTTATGGTTGAAACTACTGTTGAAACTACCATTTAATTTTCTGTCACATACATCAGCACTAAAAAATAAATACATTCTGATGTTACTCATGGCATTCAATGAAACCAAATCCAAACTTGGTGCCATGTTTTGGCACTTCTTACAAGGATTTTGGTTTCCATGTCATATTGCCTCCCTTCCAAGGCAGGCAACTACAATTCTCATAAACAGATTTAAAATTTTGATTTTCTTCACATGGTTTAAATAAACAATTGATTTGTTTACTTTTTTATAGTAAATAATACCTACATTAAATAGCCTATATACAGGTCATCCAGTTGATCAGTATGTATTGTCTTAAGCTAAAGGCTGAGGGTTTTATCTGAAATTTAAAAGTGGAAAGGACTGGAAAATGAGAACTGAAAATGTAAGATTTGACACTTCTTTTTATGAAAACATGTCAGTTGTACCTACCCCTCCTTATTGCTTTTGTGTGTGGCAACAACATATAGATCTCTCTGTTTCTGGCTCTGCAAACATTTCACAATGTTTTTTGTCACAATACAGCCTTGCATTCTGAAACTGTAAGGAGGTAAAATAGTTCTACCTCATGTCTCATGTTTTCACATTGGCAGAAGATTTATAAATACTGAATTGGTCTACCCAGTCAGTAAATTCTGGGGCAGTGTCACCTGTTAGCAATGTAGCGGTAACCAATTTTACAATTACAAAATCAAAACCTTTAAGTAAAGATTACTAACTTTGGGACTACATTTGAATTATGGCACAATTGTCCTTATAGCATTTTTTTTTTTTTTTTTAAGTACCAAATTACAAAAAGTATGATAACTACGTGCAACTAATTAATGCTAATACTACATTAAAAACAAAACAAAACAAAACAATCACAGTAGTTTAGTTATTTGGTACTTTTCATAATTAAAATATAATTCTAGGGTAAATGAGATCATACAATCCAAGTAAATCTACTCACTTTCTTCGTTGCTCAATTAATGCTTGCTTTTCCTTTAGATCCTTTAGTGCTAATAATCTACGTTCCTGTGCTGTTGTACGACTTTGATTATAATAAGGTGGAAGTTCTGGAAAGGTATACTTTAGTGGAACCTGTTTCCTGAAAGATAAATTCATAATTTAATAATTAAGAAAATCTAACTATTTGAATGCTTTATTTCTGATTGTATACAAGGCATCAGTTAGACAGAAGACCAATGGCAGTAGCATTAATATTGTACAAAACTTTGACATGCTGCAGTTTTAGTCCACTCTGTGAAGATCACACATTTTGGAACAAGTTATCCATATCAAGTATCTGAATGTGTGGTAATTAAGATTGACTGTTGCCACAGACAGAATTAATCAGCTTTTTAAAATGATTCTATTTAACTTGAAAACCAATTTTAAAAACTTTTTTCAAAACATAAGATTAATTCACAGCAGCCTTGCATGCTAACAAGTCCTATAATCTACTTGGATTAAAATCTAAAATAGCCATGTGGAGTTTTTCTTTTGGATTGTTTAAATATTTATATAAAAAGGTTATTACTACAACTGTTGAGGCAGATCCACTGAACCGCATAGTCTTTCATCCCTGTAAGCTTTGTATCTGGCCCTTAGAAGTGGTTTCTATATCCTGAGACTGCATATATTAACTTACTGCTGTTAACTATCGCCAGCTGTTTTCCATATGAATGCAATAATACAAACGGCATCTCCTTTATGAATAAGTAGCCTCAAGTATCATTTTAATTGCTTTTTTACACTTCCTTTATTAACTTTATGTTTTTCTAAATTTGGCTGGACCTGAACAAGCTTCCTCATTACATTCAAAGCATGTAATTTAACCTTACTCTACACATATATAGAAATGCTAAATGCAAGTTCAAAACCAGGTAAAGGCAGTGATACAGAACCATTATAACTCCACTAAATTCTGCCTGGAAGTCCACCTACACATGGGAAAAAAAACAAAAAAACAAAAAAACAGCAAATCACAATATTAGGGAGAACTTGGTTGCATGTGTTTTGTCTTTTCCTTAATAATTTGCCAAGGATTATGGAGGTCAAACGATGGAATGTCAGCAGTGTCTTGATGCAAATTTTTGTGCTCCGAGCCCACCTACTGGATATTTCACACATTACACATAGAAGAACAAACAGGTCATTTTAAAACGTGAAAACCACCTATACTGTAGTTCTAAAATGATACTACACTCAAAGTGCAGTAACTACTACACATTTAAGCAATAGAAATTGGCAACGGAGGCATGTATAAAAGACAAAAAAAATTACAGTAAATCTACTGGTATTCACTGAGATGAAAATTGCTTATTTCTATTTAAACTGATTCAAAAGCAGAAATACTTTAACAGTAAGATTAGTGCTTGAAATAATTTATTTTCTAAGAGGTAGGTGGCGCTGTGAGCTACTGAAATATTGAAAGTGACAATTGCTACACTGCTGTTTGCTTCAAGAGTATTGTAACACACTCTGTGTTATAGGAGGTTGCAGAAAGCTTACAAATTTAAAGATGTATTTTAATTTTTAATTTTTAATGAAAGTATTTAGGTTACTTTCTTTACCTGTGTAATATGGTTGTACTCTTTCACTTTGCTGTTGTTGTACAGATACAGAAAGAGAGAAACATAGAACAGTCCAAAGAGAATCCAAATTAGTGAGCTACAGTTAAAAAAAAATGCTTTGCAGTCCATTGCAAGTGTCAACTTCAACTTTGGGCCCCTACTAATATTTCATACACCACCAATACTGTACTGCTGTCACATCACTAAACCTACCTTTTTGGTAATCTGGCAATAATGGTTTTTCTGGCGCCTTTGCTTGTCAAAACTGCTCGGTCTATAGATGGTACAAGTTGAAAGGATTGGTCCGTATCCCCCATATCAGCCTCATCAGCTTGCATCATCTCCTTCCTCAGTTTTTCAAATCTTTTCATTTCTTCATCATTAGGCCACTCCTCTGACAATTCTAAACTTGATTTCACCAAGTCTGTCAGCTTCAGTTTTTCAATCGGTGGCATCTCTACAGAACAGAGAACATTATTCAGTTTTATTATGTACAGTATAAACAAAATGTGTGGTTAAGAGAGTAATAACCAAGCCTTTAAAAACAGACTTTATTTACATTTAAGGGTGTTTTTTTTGCTCAACCGATATCATGTCAGGATAAGAAAATCCAGATGTAACTTACAGCATCTCTGCAGTGTATAAGTTCATCAAATCAACCCTTTAGTTTAGTTGAAGACAATTTATCCTGCACACATTATATATTATCACTTCCTGCACAACGTGCATTAGGTCCCCACTTAAATCCACCTGAATTTTTAAATAAAGGAGGTCAGGATATTCCACTTAACCTTCTCATTTTTAGTGTAAAAATGTTTCAGCTTATCTTTATCTCAACACAGGTGGCATTAGCGGAAACCCTGAATGTATGTGTTTGTGGTTGTAGATGAATAATATTCTCTTTTGCTGCCAGTAATAACATTACAGTGAATTTAATTTGTAAAAACAACCTGCTCAATCCACATGACTCAGGAATACTTTTTAAGCTATACAGTACAGCATCAGTCCTATACTGGCAATTGCATTTCCATGACCTTGAACTACCTGGTGTTTTATCTAAATACTCATGTAAACTCACTAGTCTGTTTCCAGAGTTCGCTGACTGCTTTTCTGGGTGAGGGATGCTTGTCAATCTGTCTCCTGTAATTTCTAAAAATAGCACATGCCTCATTCTGCAGCTTAGAAGCTAACCCTGTATCAAGATAAAGCAGGCCTCTGAGGTCTGATATGGAAGAATGAAGTGCACACTAAGTTAAAAAGAAAAATCTGACAAAGAAAATATACTAACATTATGTAAATTCATTCTGAAACTGTTCCAGGAAATGTACTACAAAAACACCTTTTGTCCTGTCATCAGAGTCTGTGTATCACTTCATCATCATTTCACATGAAGCCGCTATAATAAATAATTCTACTGTAGCAATGATCACACCTTACAGAAATAGTCACTCCAATGACCCACCCGGGCACTTGGGAGTTTTTTTCTGCTTCAAAGAGAATATAGTAGCTGGTTGATGAGGGATAGCTAATGGATAGATGCATTAGGACTGGGATTACTGATCACTTTATAGATCTAAAAATGTAATGAAATAACAGGCAACAGGTGGAACTTGTGTAGTTAGATATAAATCGTATTTATATTTATTAAAGGTATCCAGTTAAAGTTATGTTCATACATACCTTGACAGGAGTTTCTTGTATAAATAGGTTTTCCTGCCATGGTGCTTCTTAGAAATTTAAGAATAGCTTGCAGTCCTTGATGTACAATGTCTTCAGGAGGGAACTCAATAGGACATTGTCTCAAGCTCAAAGCTCTTAGTGTAATCAAATTACCTTAAAAGACAATAAACATATGTTTTTTTATAGTAGTAAAATATTTTCAAATAGTATGAATTGAAACATTACAGTTTACCACCTACTTTGAATGATGAAAGTACTCAACTTGTAATTTATACAAATCCAGACAGTACAATAAAGTCTCTTTTTTTCATTGACAAATTTGTGGCAAATCTGTACCAAACATAGCTATGTTTAATTTATGTGTGTTTTGCAATTAACATGGTGCTGTTTAGGCATGTGATAGGGGGAGGGTCATGGGGAACCCCTGTGTCTGCTGGCTTTCATTCCAACTGACCTCTCAATTACTTAACTTGACACTTAATTTAACTGATTAGACCTTTTTAACAGTTTTTCAGCTCTTAAACAGTTGCAGGTTTAAATGGAGTTATAACATTTTATAAGTAACTTGAACTCTGCAACTGTTTAACAGCTGAAAACAATTAAAAAGTCTAATTAAACAAATTATCAGTTCAATTAAGTAATTGAAAGCTCACATGGAATGAAAACCAGCAGACAAAGGGGTTCCCCAGGACCAGGGTTGGAAACCAATGGTCTAGATACCTGTATAACATTTACAATAACTCACCCAGTTCTATAGGAAGTTCTTTAATGGGATTCCCTTCCAAAAGTAAGGTGTTCAGGCAGCTTTAAAAAAAAAAAATAGAAACACACAGACATGGGGTCATATCATTATCATTTGTTTATTTAGCAGACGCCTTTATCCAAGGCAACTTACAGAGACTAGGGTGTGTGAACTATGCATCAGCTGCAAAGTCACTTACAATTACTTCTCACCCGAAAGAGGTTAAGCACAAGGAGGTTAAGTGACTTGCTTAGGGTCACACAATGAGTCAGTGGCTGAGGAGGGAGTGGAACCGGGGATCTCCTGGTTACAAGCCCTTTTCTTTAACCACTGGACCACACAGCCTCCTATAACAATGTATTAGTATTAATTTTATCCAGAGCGACTTACAGACGGTAGGGGTGAACTATGCATCAACAACAGAGTCACTTACCTCTCATCCGAAGCGAAACAGTTACCCAGTGGCTAATAAGTTCACATTCACATTTTCAAATGTTCGAAACGCTTAAGAAATATGTTTTTTGATTTCTCAGTTAATTTTTACAAAAGAAAAAAAAAACTCTTTAATTCAAAAGGCTAAAATTAAAAAAAAAAAAACATGTTAAAAAATAAAATTACCGGTGTCGACCAATTCCTGGTGGCAGGCAACTGATTTTGTTATTTCGCAGATCCAGCCAAACCAAGTTGGCCATTTCAGAAAAGAAGTGATCTGGTAGACTGGATATCTCATTTCCTTCGAGGTATAAATTCTTGAGCAAAAGAAAGGGAATTATTAATATTGAGATTTATATAATGCTAAAATATTGTGAGCTGTTGGCTAAATTGTAAACAATATGTAAGCCTTGTAACAAACTAACATGCTAAAATAATCACATTAAAGCCCTTGGTAGGTAACTAATGTATTTGTTTAAAAAAAAAAAAAAAAAAATTACTTCGATTCTTGAAATATTAAATAGGTCATCTACATGCTGAAGGCCCTTTCTACTTAAATCCAACGTGGCTGAAGGAGTGTGTTCAATGTCTTCGACTGCCCTCTTAATTTGTTCAGATGTATAGTGCTCTATAGCTTTTTCAGTATTGTCGCCACGGTCCAGATTGACGTCTTCATCCTCATAACTTTCCTCTTCTTTCAGTGATGCCGTTAAAAGTCTATCCTCATCCATTGTTTTCAGTGATGAATATCCTGTTATTATAATTCGTCTGTAGAGAAAGAAATGTTCAGATAAGTGAAACTGTGAAGAGACCTTGAGGTCTTGAAAGTTTGTTATTTATTGTTTAGTTAGTCCAATAAAATCTCCTTCTCTTTGAAAATGGACTGATAAGCATTACATAAAGTAGAAAACAAAAGTCGCTGTAGCATCTTACATGAATACTGTCCCTTTTGTGTTGTACACCCAACTATTCATACATTGAAATATGAATTAACTTATTATTTAACTTTTGCTTAACTACGTGTATCTGCCTTAAAAATAAACCTAGTTCCGAACGATATAGCTCCTGATAGCTCTACATATAGACACTACCGTTTGCAATACAATAAAAAATGAAAGCAACTTAATATGTCTGCAATTGTTAAAGTAAACGCGTGTGGACACTCGTTTCTATGGTGACATCCCTGGCTAGTAACAACATTTAACTACGGCGTCAGCAGCAGACCAAAATAGGCAATACATCGTAACGCTCACTTAATAATAGTGATTCCTACGTGGCGAAAGGCTTACTCAGAAATATTTGATGTACATTATATAAAACTTTGAAGAAAACGGAGGTTAAATAAAACAAACAAACAAAAAACATTTAAAAACGCATATATATATATATATATATATATATATATATATATATATATATATATATATATATATATATATATATATATATATATAGAGAATCAATTAAAAAAAAAACAGATTGAGAGTTTATGAACAATTTATTGACGAGTGACGTGTTCTAAAGAACAGCACGGCTACACCGACAGGAATATTATGAAGTGACTTGGTTCCTGTTTATCTATGTTTCAAGTGGTTCTACAAAATAGTAAATAGATTATTCATAAAGCATTTAGCGTGCCAACAATAATAAATGCGCAGACCTTCATTGTAATTACTACGGTGTTGATTGTTACGAATACAGCCCAGTAGCATTCTGTTAAGTGAGGAGAATATAATCTAATAACCAAATCACGATTTCGTGTGAATTGTATTTTACATATTTATTGCATAATTATTTGCATCCAAAACAACATACATGATACAGGCAATAATATCACGTTCTAGCTCCATACAACTATTCTGTACATAGTTACAATTCCCCGTAGTTTTCCACTTACGTGTTGAGTTAAATGTGTTGCAGAAAGCAATTTAACACATTTAATTCATACCCTAGTTATGGGAAAAGTTCATCATTAAGTCCATTCTATTTAAACTTAATGCTTAAGTGTGCGATTAACGTAATGCTTGGTGATTTGACAGACCCTAACACACTATACACCGGCAATCTTGGACAACTTTACCTACATTATTAGGTAGTGCAAGATATGGGTTAATCGGAGTCCGTGAACCCTTATGTTTTATGCAACCAGTGACCCTTGCGGCTTTAGGGCCGAGATTCCTGTAACCTAGACAACAAAACGCGGTCCTAACACGTATCAACTTTGCTGCACGTATGTAGTCATTATATCACAATATCATTAGACTACAATCTCTATAGTAACATTTCGTGCACCCATTTATCCACAGAAGTAGGACTTTGAGTAACATGGTGCATTCATCTTCCCATTTATTTTTTTGTCTACACAACGACATGTACGCGGTAAAGTTGCTTAATGTGTTGTCCATTGTTGATCGTTTTTAAATGTCACCTACACTGTCCAGTTTATTTCGTGCAGCTGTGTTTGAAGGTTGTCCCGTTTAATTATTTGCCAGTGCACTACAGTAAGCAAGTATTAATATTGCATATTCGGAAACTATTAACTTATAGCAACGATATGTTCTGCTGCATGAACAAGTCAAAACCTGCATTGTGATTATTACAACAAAACAAACAAACAAAAAAAAAAACTGCCGTTTATTTTCAAGGAATTATTAAAACCCAGATGGTGACCAATAATAACTACAATAATCTCGTTGTTATAACTAAAAAAATATACCTTGTCCAGTTTTCAAAGCATTGAAAAATGTGTCAAAAAGAAAGACTAGCTACATTAGTTTATGACGCAAGAGGAAAAATCACAAAGGGCAAGACTGGAAAATTTGCCTTTAAGGGTTAACGCGTTTCCAGGATCTAGCGCCACCTATCCCCAAGCTGCACAGTGTACAGTATTACAGACAGATGGCACGCTTCCACTCATACGTACACGCGATCATTAAAGCATCTGATCTAAAGAAAAGGGCTGTTGTTTTTGTTACGCTGCTGAAGCTCTCACTCTTGGAGCAAGAAAGAAAATCAATTTAAATCTGCATTGTCCTGTAAACGTGTGAGCAGCATATCTGTAGGAAAAACAAAGCCAGTAAAATACGTCTCATAGAGCGTTCCCTTTACTGTTATTTCCTTGGAAAGCACCCATAAGGTTTTTTCTTTCTTTCTTGTTTTCATTCAGTAACGACAAGCAGAGTAGCCCAAATGGAAAAATGACTTTGGTGGTGAGTGGCATAAAGCAATGTTATTTTTAAAGGTGTACTGCACAGAGCTGCTAGTTCTTTATGAAGTAAGGAATGCCATCTGAGCTCCTGCATAAATGTTTCACTGGAGCAAGTGGAAAAAAAGGATGGGAGCTAATAGTTCTTCCAAGAGGCCAGTCTTTGATGAAAAGGAGGATGGTAAGTTCAAGTTTTGTCTTGATACTTTTCTTTGTTGAAGTTTACAGCTGAAAACAGTCACTTCAGGAATGCAATGCATAAATAAGAGTAATGAATAAAAGTAATGCATGTTGGTCATGGTAAGTGAATCAATACCTATGTAATATACTATTACAGTCAGCACTAGGATATCCGTTACCCAGATACACGTCAGTCGCGTTTTACCGCCATTATATTAAGAATAAAATCAATCCCCATTTTAACAAATTAATGCACTTAACCATCACACGCGATTTCCGACTCCGTCACCAGTTTTCTGATACAAAGCCCATCTCTTCAATGTTACAATTTGTCTGAATATGTAACAGACAGCGTTTTTTTGTTTGTTTGTTTTAAAAATCTCTCTTATGCCAAATCAGTCTGTTTTATATTTTGCAGTTACACAGCGCTTCCTCCAGTTTCACCTGACGAAAATGCAGTCAAAACAAAGCGAACGAGACAAGCTAGGGTAACAGTTAATCATTAAACAGTTTTAGATACTGTGATGTATTTATTTATTTATTTATTTATTTATTTATTTATTTATTTATTTTTTATTTTTGGTTTTGCAAAATTGCATTGACTTTTACGTTTTACGCAGTTCTGTGCATGGATAACATTTAGATTTCATTTTTCTGTTAGGTCGTTTATGGGACATTTTACATACAGGTACAATACGTATGGATTTAAAAGTATGTACTGTATTACAGTTAACGTGTAGTCTCGTTAGTTTTGGCAAGTGATATTTTCAGAATCATGTCGTTATGAATTAAAATACTACTTCTGTTAAACATATAGTAATGCACCAACAAAACCAATACAGTACATCTAAATGGAAGCATACTTTTTTAAAACACAGTCCTTTCAGATATTTTTTTTTAATGTTGCCGGTTTTTCAGGGGGCACAGAAAAGGGTTGGAAGGGGCCAAAATTAAATAATCAGATATGCCTCACACGGGTTTAACCCTCATTGAAGTCAAAATGTTATAGAGTCGGATATGTGAGTGCTGACTGTATATCCTTACTGTTGATATGGCACAGTAAAAAGAGTTTTAAAACATGCCATGCCATATCTCTATATTGTTTTTTAAATTTCAAAAGTAAAGTCTGCCAAATTGTCTGTCTTGTTTCCTTCAATCTTTTATTTTAAACCTAACATTTTTATGCATAGTACACAATGCATAACTCAGTTATGTTTGCATCCATGTAATGATAAACTGCGTTAAACCCATGTTTTTAACTTTGGATTAATAGCAATGTTAAATACTGCACAGTTTTTGAAGAACGCTTGTCTTACTGCACATCTGCATTTGATGTAACTGTCAACATGACACACATGAGAATCTACAATATACCTTGTTTAGAGGCTGGTAGTACTACTCTTAAAAGGGTAGTTAAATGTTAACACCCATACAGCAGTGGAGAATGCACTTATAATGGGTTTTAAACACACATTATATTTCTGTCCATGTATTCACGAGCCAGTCACTGCTGCAGAACAACATTTCTTGTAACTGGCATTGCCTGGAACCCTCATAATAAAGAACAATGGAGGGTCCATCATTTGATGCATCAAACGAGGAGCCCTTAATGTTAACATTTACCCAAATTAAAACAAGATAGATGGAAACACAACAGGTGAGATAGCACACAAGAATGCTTGACTTATTGGAGGCATCAGTTTAGTAACTTTAGAAGTAGGTTATATCAATGAAACCCACACCTTAGTAAAGAAAATAAAAACCAATAGGAATCATAGAGCAACCTTGTTTTCTAAGAGTGTAGCTTCAGTTTCACTTGGTCTTGAAATGTTTTTTTTTCTTTTTCCGATATCCTTTCTTAGTTTTCTAAGTAATGCCTAAAGTAATCTGATTTATGTCATTGAGTAATTTGCTGTATATGCTTGGCATATTTGTAAAATAACATATTTGTTTAAGTGCTTCTCTGTCATTACAGAAGAATTTAAACAATAGTGGACAGCAGGTCAGACTGAATGGGGTTGACAAAGAGCTTTATTTTTTATGTTAAAATAAGCTTTGAACCATGTGTTACTTTAACTATCTATTATAACAGCTTGTATATGGCTGGTTGACCATTAGTCTTTTTTCCAATGAATCAGCACCTGTCAGAGATTGACTAGTTGCGAAGAGAGCAGGGATTTGTTAAATTAGCAGGGGAAATTGAGTATGGTTTGTCTTTATACTGAATTAGCAATGAAGTGGAGACCAATAATGAGGCCAGTCATTATTATCCTCATATCTGAATCAACAGTGGGATTGAATTGCTCTACACTTTTAGCATTTAACATTTTAACCGCAAATATCGTTTTATGCACACTGATAATAATCCTACTATAATATATGCCAATTTCTATATTGTTAACTCAGCAGTTTATGAGACAGTACCAATGTAGTTATATTCATTTAAAGCCACATTTTTGTAGTAATGCAATTGTGTTAAAGTCTATAATAGTACAGGACAGTGGTATGAACCGATACACACTGGTAATCCATTACAGTGCACACCTGGAAACAGGTGTGTCTTGTTCAGGTTTGAAGGCTGTGTATACCAGTGGTGAGATCCTTCTGCTTTCCCATTATTGTTGAATAGTTGCACATAACTCAGCTGATATAGGTCTAGTGGGTGCCTCAAGTGGCAACACACATTTACATATATTTTACTCTAGGAGATTTTCTGATTTCACTGACATTCTTCATTTCCTTTGCCAGTCAATACTATAAGAGTACTGCTGTCTTTCGGTATCTAGAACAATGTACCAGCCAGTCTGCTTGTTATTGCAGACTGTAATCTTTCTTTCTTGAGTTCATTAACATATGACTTCAGTTTAGGCTAACAATATGCATGCAGTAATAGTTATAATTAATACAAGCTTGATTTTATTTATTTATTTCATTCTTGAGATACTACTTTAAAGTACAAATCCAATTAAACTGTGACCTAAAAAAGCACCCTGAGCCCAGCTCTTATCTTCAGCAGAGACAGGCTGTGTTCTGCAATAAATCAGGAGGGTTTGTTAACAATGTCTAAAAGGAAATAACAAACAGCAGTGCTATTGAGCATATGGTACGAAAAACCCTCATATGAATACTGCAAATAAAAATAAAATATGTGATTCATTTATATTTCACCACACAAACGACAGGTTTTTGTGTAACTCGCTAGAGAGGACATTAAAAAGAAGGATTGGATATTTTCAGGGAATCAAAGAAAATAATATTTCTTTTAGATCAAATTGCAGCCTGCCTTCACTTCCAGAAACGATATTAGTTTAGCTTTTAGGAAAGCAGCATATGGCATACATTAGGCAGTACTATTATAGTATCACTTGGCAAGAATAGTCCTGACATAATCAGGTTGTCAGATTTATGGCTCACAGAGCTGCCAAATGGCTGATTTAGCAGATTGTTTGATTAATGCTGAGAACCAATATCAAATTGATTAGGATGCTGTATCATTAGTCACTATATGGACATACATAATAACTCAGAGTCGGTGTATATGACATGGGGTCTAGTTTTCTTTTCATTGGAGCATTGATCCCAGTTAAGATCACTGTCCCACTGGCAGTAATGAAGCAGGTACTTTAAATCAGCACTGGAATGCCTGTACAGTCTCTTTAGTCTCTTTTCAAATGCGCCCAAGTATTATTTTTTTAAAGTAAAACTTTAAGAAACTAAAACACACACAAATAAGTGTTGTTCTAATTCAATTAGCTTGACTAGCCTGTTTTTGTACTGTAGAAGGAAAACAGCTCTCATTTTTTTTTTGTCCACGCAGATCTGATCAAATGACCCAGAATCACGTCACCAAATGAGCCAAGACCCACTGGGAGTGATTTTTGGAGGGTTGTTTGTGTCTTTTCCGCGTCTCTCCAAACAATATTCTCACCTTTCAGTTATACATCTATTTAATCAGCTGGTTAAAAAAAAAACTGTTTTTACAACCATGGATTTATAATCCACAGCAAGAACACACATTCTTACAGTTGCAGGTGTTAGGCTCCTGAGCTATTGACTTAACAGCAAATTAATTTCACTCAATGCAATTTTAAGCAAGGACATCTATTCATATGGTCTTTTTCAATGGATCTGAACAGCAAAGGTGCTAAATTTAGTTGTCAAGAAAAGAACATCATTAAAACCCTTAATGGTGGTTTTCATAAACAGACAGAAATACACCTAAGAGACTTGTACTGTTAGATGCCTGATTTTAGTAACCTTGGCACACAAATAGCTTAATACACAATTATCTAAGCATGGGAAATTTAGATCGACTGCTGTTTAGATAAATAGACACCTGGTAGACACCTGGTAGTGTGTATTTAGAACCTCACCACAGACTCCATGATTAAAGTACATCACATGCATGGAGTGAATCCAGAAGTTCTTCAGTGTTGAGCCTCCGAGGCATGATATCTTAATAATGATATCGCTTTCAGACATGTTTTCAACTCCCCATTGTGTTTTACTCTACTGTAAGTACATTTCCAGTACAGGATTGGTTCTCATGGGGGCAATCGCTTTCAAATTCGTCATTAGACAGGGCCACATTTCAAAACCATTATCCACTTTGCTTCCGCAGTACCTAGTGGTGAATGGTCTCTCTTTCACGGAATGCAGCAGTGGTTTCGGTGGCCATTGGGATCTTTGAATCAGATGTGCATCTTCAGACGGTATTTCTCCATAAAACGTCTATTTGCATATTCCTTCTTATGCTTTAGACTCTTTTACCTACATGTCATAGTGTAACGATTTGGGCTAACCTTTACAGCGTTTAATTAATGTTCGTGCACCAGGTACATAAATATTAACACATTTTCAAATTAAACCCAATTTAATGTTAGAGGGCCTAATAGAACTTCTAAACATACATCTTATCCTAGGCCTGTTAGTTAATAGGAAATGAGTACCTAATCAGTTAGTCAGTTAATTAGCATTAATCACTTCAGAAATCAAGAGAAAACAATTAGCCAGTTAATATTTACAGAAAGGAAAGACTGGTTAATAAAAACATACAGAAAATTATATTTTAACTTATGAGCTCAGAATCAAAACAAATAATGCCTAAGGAAGTTATACTAAGTTAGCTTTTCATTGTATCTGTGGCATTACTACACGGTACTTTATACTGTTAATTTCCCCATTAGCATTAATGTAAATAGCAGTATCAATACATAAAAGCAAAATAAAACCCATCCAGATACACTGTACTCCAAAGAAAAACAGACAAACCACAATACACAATTAATTAACACAAACTCCGGAGTTCATCAAGGGCATACATCTAACAATACAGCAATAATTTTGTATACTTGTGGTTTAGAATGCACAATATCTTTAGACAATAATAATAATAATAATAATAATAATAATAATAATAATAATAATAATAATAATAATAATATATCATAACAATGTATTTAACAAAAATAATTGAGAATTAAAATAATAAACAAAACATAACAGCATGTTGCAGTGTTAAACTACGGCAAATATAGGCTAAGGCAGCGGTTTTAGCAAAAGTCCAAATAGTCCCAAACTTTTAGTAACTAGTTCTCTTGTATTCATGAAGCAATATTATAGCAGCAGAAGAAGCAAATCCAACCTGACGCAAGTAATTCCATTCCTCTGTTCATCCACAACCAGCAACATATAAACAGAAATAAATAGTCTGACCTTTATCTGTTGAATTTTCAGACTTTTTAAACAGCAAGGCTCACAGCTCCATCTTTAAAATTATGCTCTGTGATATATATATATATACACAGCGCCCTCACAGAAGGGAGGTTTATCACCAAGAATCATTCTGTCTCTGTCACATGCTCCCCTGTAGAAATAACGGCTCTTAAAAGTTACATAACTGCACAAGAGTCTTTTTCAATGGATCTGAACAGCAACAATGCGGACAACATTGTAAACATGGGTTGATATTAAAAAACAAAACCAAAGAAAATCGTATGGAAGTAACTGTGTACTCTTGATGAACATACTTTTCTTAAACATGTTTGTATCTGATTAGTAACTGAACCAAAGCAAAACAAGTGCCTCTGAGGTGGCGTTGTGTCCTGCATGTCCTGCTGTAATCACTGGCCTACAGTAAATTAAACAAAGCCTTGGGACTGTTATACAATAGGCAGTGCCAAAGAAGCATACAAATAATATTCACTTTGCGTTTCACTACCAGAACAGGAAATAATTTCCTATTACAGAAACGTATTCTGAGGACAGCAAAGACACTGCCAGTTCCTCTGTATAAATCATCTACTGAAATAAGTTGGACATACTGTATATGTTAACTTTAATTAATGTTCTAAATTGAACATGAATACCCCAATCTTTAAATGTATTTTGTCCAGTTATAAAGCTTCTATAAATGTAATCCTACAGTATTTTCTTTCTTTGGATTTTTCCTGGTACCCCATTTACAGTGACAGGCAATGAAAAAAAAAAAGAACATTAGCATATTTCTGTGCTACGTGAAATATTGAAATTATCAGTGCTTATAATTGAATGCATCGGTGCAAGTACTTGTCATGTTAGCTTACCAAAGTATTTTAAGTAAGTGGCTTATACTGAAGGTGTAGATTTTAAATTCCATGTGTCAAACTACTAAACCCCTCTGAGCAGCATTGATGGTACCTAGTCAGAGCAAGAACCTGTTTCCTCCTAATACAATCACAGTATAATAAATGGCTCTGTGGAATATAGAACCTTGTCTATTACAGTGGCATCCTTGCTGGCAGATTGCGTGGGGAAATGTAATTTTAAGCTCTTTACATGAGTGTGCATTAAGGCAATTCTGGGTTTTAAACATAACCCTGTTTTTTAAGCTTCATCCATCTAAAATGTGCAGTTGAGCCATCTTCCACTGTCTAGATTCATTTGTGTTGTAGCTGTGAGGTAACAAGGAAGAAAGAATAGGGAGAGTGCATTCTTTCAGGATTCATTACTTTCAATGAGTCTTGGCAGTGCGATTGTCATGACCCCAATACAGAGCAGCTGTATAGATTACTCTTCAGGGCTAGCGGTAATGTAAATGACCCAAAGGTTAGTTACTGTTTGAAACACCTTATACACAGAAACATCCTTAGGGTTTTGTGACTTTATGAGACTCACAAGCTTGGCCACGTCAATAAGAATTATGAATTATGACTGTAGCATACACATATAAATAAAAACTAAATGAGAACATAAGAAAGTTTACAAACAAGAGGAGGCCATTCGGCCCGTCTTGCTCGTTTTAGTTTTGTGTAGCTTATTGTTACCAGAATCTCATCAAGCAGCTTCTTGAAGGATCCCAGGGTGTCAGCTTCACCAAAATTACTGGGGAGTTGGTTCTAGGCTCCCACAATTCTCTGTGTAAAAAAGTGCCTCCTATTTTCTGTTCTGAATGCCCCTTTGTGACCCCTGGTCCTTGTTTCTTTTTTCTGGTCGAAAAAGTCCCTTGGGTCGACGTTGTCAATACCACTATGAATCAGATCGCCGCATAGTCTTCTTAGTTCAAAGCTGAATAGATTCAATTCTTTTAGCCTGTCTGCATATGACATGCCTTTTAAACCCAGAATAATTCTGGTCGCTCTTCTTTCCAGTCTTTCTAGAGCAGCAATATCCTTTTTGTAGCAAGGTGACCAGAACTGAACACAATATTAATAACACAGTCTAAATTGTCGGCTATATTGTATTGATTTCAATATGCCGCATAAACTGCGGGTCTGGCGGTTGAAGAAGCAAGTGCTTATAACTTATTCATTTTTACGATTCTGCAGCTGAAACACCGTATGGGTATTTAATTCAAATATTTAGTAACACTTGCACGAGATAATCACATACACGGAGATATTTAAATTGAATTGCAAAAGCCGTTCAAAAAGCGGCTATGGTGGTGATAGTGTTAATGTAGATTAAGAATAACAGAGGACCTAATACTGATCCCTGTGGTACTCCACTTGTTACCTCGCTCCATTTTGAGGTTTCTCCTCTAATCCGTACTTTCTGTTTCCTCCATGTTAACCACTCCCAAATCCATGTGCATGCATTTCCTTGAATCCCTACTGCGTTCAGTTTGAGAATTAATCTTTTATGTAGGACTTTGTCAAAAGCTTTCTGGAAATCTAAATAAACCATTTTATATGCTTTGCAATTATCCACTGTCGATGTTACATCCCCATATAGGTAATTTTCCATTTTGGATCTTATTATATTTTCCATAAGTTTACATATAATAGAAGTCAGGCTTATTGGTCTGTAGGTACCTGGTTCTGTTTTGTCTCCCTTTTTGTGGATCGGTATTACGTTTGCAATTTTCCAGTTTGTCCGTACAACCCCCGTGTTAAGAGACTGTTGCATGATCTTGGTTAGCGGCTTGTAAATAACTTCTTGTTTTTTTGTTGATTTCTCCCCCCTTCTAGTTTAAATGCTTCTGAACCTCCTTGAGGATCTTTTCTCCGAATAGATCAGTTCCCTTTTTATTTAAGTGCAGTCCGTCCCGCCTATATAGATAGTACATGAATAAATTATATGCAGTACTAATGTTCACACTGGCTGTATGAATCATTATGAATTAGTAATGTCAGCAAAGATAATGCATAAACCTTGAGAGCCTTCAGTGCAGTATCCAGTGTTTAGGAGGCGAAATATTTTATTACCACGGTTACGCAGTGCTCTCACATATTTTCAATTGTCTCGTTTGTGTGTTCTGAGTCGGCTAGAGTTGGCGCTCCAATTCCGACTGTAAATACGATGTACATGAGTTTGATTTCCTAGACAGTACAAGAGCACTGTAAGGATTTTGTCGAGGGCAAGGAAACGTAGGTCAGTAGTTTGAAAGACAGTGTCTCATACAGTTTTAAAAGTATTTTGTTTTACATTTTTTAGGAAGGTTAGCTTATCAGCCCTTGTTAGAAAATGAGCTCTAGGGTTGAATATGGGGCGATCCCCTTTTCCATTTCTGTATTGCTTTCTTAGCTATAACAGATTGAAGATATCATGTACTGTATAACCTACTGTTGCAAGTAGTTACAGGAACATGTCTTTTGGGCTCAGTTAAGAAATGAATTGGTTCAACACAAAGGATGCCATGCATTTGAGACCCAATTCCATAATATGGTGTCCATATTGGTTAGAGAATAAAAGGACCATTAGTATTCTCTGCTGAAGATGTGGAGCTGTCACTGTTTTTACATGGAACTAGAAACCATTTGTGTTGAAACTTGTTGAAGACATACCAGAAATGTAGCAAATGCAATTTAATGTCAACTAATTTATAGAACTGGAACAGACTCACCAAGATAAAAACCTTGGTGTTCTAATAAATTAATCGCTATCAACAACCATACAGTGCACAGAAGCAATCAAAAAGGCAAACAGAATGCTTGGGTATATAGCCAAAAGTTTATATCCAAGAATGTCATGGTGTTGAGGTTGAATAATGCAACAAAGAACAACCTGACTAATCCCAGGGTTGAAAGGAATGAACTGTGAAGATAGGCTGAATCTATTTAGCCTAAAACAGAAGAATTAGCGGGGACATGATTGAAGTCTTCAAAATCTTAAAAGGAGTTGACATAGTTAACCCTAACCAATATTTTAAGGACACAGTTGGAAATTAAGTGGAGTTAGACTTAGGACAGAGGGAAGGAGACACACAGAGAGTGGTGATGGTATGGAATGGGTTACCGAGTTTTGAGATCAATCAGTTACTTGGAACCGGGCAAGCTTATATGGGCCGAATGGCCTCCTCAAGTTCGTACATTTTCTTATGTTTTTATGTTTTTAAATATATTGAGACAGATTAGTTTCTGTGGATATATAGATGAATATGTTCATCTGTTAGTGTGTGTGTATATAACAATGATGCTGTGAGTGATATGTCACTGTAAAAACAGATTGTATCGCTAAGCTGTAACAGTCAACAGCCCTTTTATGTCACTCACAGATATATATTTCCAGTTATTTTTAAGATTACTGTTCTTAAATTATAGCACATGTGACTTATTTGACAGCAGATATATTATTATTCTGTCAATGAATGACACCCACCGAGATAAATAATAACAGGCTTAAACTTAATGTTTAGTTAATGAGCAAAAACACTTCCAGTCGGGATATTCAAGGAGGAATGTTGGAAGAAAATACTGACTAGAAAATAAGCAGTGGAAATGTGACTAATGAAACACCAAGAGCATTCTCATCAATTGATATTTGTTGTGGCCAAAAATAACAAATGGCTTGTTCTTTAATTTATTTTCAAGTAGGTCAAAGGAAGAAGTAAAATGAAATACTTCCATTTTGTTTCATATACAGTAGAAATAAAATATAATTTCCCCCAACGCTGTTCAGTTACCACAAAATAACAAGGACAGTTAATGCCAGTTGAAGCATCAACCCATTTTGACCCATCCTCCTCCACAGGACTTCCTCATTTGTACCCACCATGCTTGCTTTTACTTTTGAATGCAAAGGGAAGTCTTTGTGTCCTCCTACTCAGAAACTGTTTGACCATGACCTGTCCTTAATAGTGTGGAAAATGCTTTGCTATCCCAGTGCTTGCTATATTATGTCATATTCTGGGCTTCCTTGCATTGCAGCACTTATTGGGAAGTTTTGTGTATATTCCACATAAAAGTTTATACCACTATTTAGCGTATTGGATGGTACAGAGGTTAATCTGACTAGAAGTGGCTTAATAACCACAGGGACATGTGACCAATTGTACAGGCCGTCAACTCCTCTCGTGGCCCTTTGTGAGTGACCTGAATATAAAAGGCCAGATTCTCAAAGTGTGTCTTGCAATAAAAGAAATGTGCTTATGACAAATATTAAGAGCTTGTAGCCCAAACTGTGGTCTGAAGGGAGCAATGTGAAGTGATGCTGAGTGGTGCAACTTTGATATCCAAGGACAGAGACTAAGTGATGACTTCCCACTGCTTGGTATTAAGGTTATCGGAGTAGTACTGCAGCAGTTTCAAAATGACATTTTCCAATGGCATTAAGACTGAGTTAAATTATGACACTGAACAAGTCATTTCACCCTCTGGTGCCTCAGGGACAGGGTCACTCAGCTGTAAAACCGCATAAGAGCAGGATGTCAAGAAAATGAGACAAGGAGTTCCAGTTAAGCTATTGGAAGTCATAAAATTATGAGAGGAAAAGCACAATTAAAACAATAACATCATACTACTACTACTACGACTACTACTACTACTACTAATAATAATAGTCATAATTATGGTCTTCCTAATTGTGTATGTATTCAGTGGCTGAACAAATCTGCAGCCCTTTGTGGCGGAGTCAATTCCTGAATGCATTTTGAGTGATGTATGCTTTGTATTGTTTTTTGTATTTTTCAATAAGGCATGGACAGTAATTTTAAGAGCACAAAAATCAATTCAACAAAGCACTGACTGACAGCCATGGCAAACCAATCAGATCGCAGATGTTGCGCCTTTTGTCTATTTGTTTGGAACTCAAGAGGGGCAACAGGCATAACATGAACTGGGATTGGAGGAATAAGACAGTCAGGCTTGATTACTGCATATGGAAGAACTGCAAGACGCTCATGTCTTTTTCAACATCGTTCCTCTTTGATGCTGCCTTTGAGCATTCAAGATCAAAATAACAATAATACAAAGGCTAAATGTTATGTATTCAATTATGAATGGGGTGGAATTCTAACTTTGCAACCTTTCGTATTTGTATTCAGAATACAAAGTATTTTTTTTCTGACTTAATAGTGTGAGGTTCAACATGTTGAAATTGATTTAAAAATGATGCCGGTATTTTCTCTGGTCATGATGAGAACAACAATATTGATCTTTTATTGAAGAACAAGACATTTTTAAAAAGAAGACCTATTGTAAGAACTGGTTGGCCATGGATACTGATGCTCCCTTATTCCTTAGATGTGCTATTTCTACACTGTTGACACGTTCTTACAAGCCACTATCGGTAACTGTCCTGTGTGTCTGCACTTTGAAACAGAAAATGATACCTGACCTAGACTTTTGATCCATTCTTGGTTTTACATGACAGGTTGTAATTGACCTGTTATGCTCTAGTCTGTAAAAGATACAAATCAGGAGTCCTGAAGGATACAGAGCTTAAAGCTCAGTACGCACCAGCCCCTTCGTTTCTATTTCTGGCTTCCTCCTTCTGTTGTGACACCCAGTGGATAGTGAGGCCAGTCCCATCCAGATGCCTATAGAAAACCAGGCTAAGATATGCTAGCTTGATTAGATATTCCGCCCTTGTCTGCAGCACTCAAGGTATTTATAGCAGCACATGTCTTCTACTGCTGGGAAGATGGATGAAGGCACACTTTTACTACTCAGGCACAGGGAAATATAAATGAAAAATAACTTGAAAGTAGTTCATTAATTAATTTAGGCTGCCTGCGTTCTTTGTTTTCTTTTGTGATTTTTCTGGTTTGTTTAAAGATCCCAATTTATTATTTCAGCTAAGAGTCAGAATTGACGGTAAATTGAAATCATTCCACTGAAAGAGCTAGGTAACTGTACCAGGATCATGCACAGTGTTTAATCAAACCTAGGGCATGGTGGCAGCATCAGACACTGTATAAATGATTGTTCATTGAATGGTAGTTTCTTTATGCTCGAATGATCACGCATACATTATCCATATCCCTTGACATATTACTTGACAAAAATGAGTATGAAAACTGCCATTTATACTGTTGTATATATTAAAAGGAATAAGCACAAGAAAAAGCCCCTTGTGAATTTGTATTGGAATCCTATGACTTTTTCATGTGACTATTTCTCTCCACAACTATGTGATATGCCTTCACATAAATACTGTGTGTTCGTCTCGAATGTGTAAAACAGAACAAAAAAGAGAGTGCTACTTGTATTTGCTTTTATGTTTTATGTTTTTTTTTTTTTTTTTTTTTTTTTTTTACAATTCCCAAAGCAAGGCACAGAATATTTACAATGAATGCTCTCTGGTGCAAGTTGTAGTGAATACTCTCCAGTATCAGAATTGAGTTGCACTGTATACTGTAAATAGGAGAGCCAGTGGTTTCTTTTTGATACACATTACATAGAAACTGCAGTCAATCCACTGTTGCACACATTTTGTTTTAATTAGTGTGCGTTGTATGTGCTTATAGTAGGTATGGTTCTTTCAGCAGAGTTTTAGCAAAGGGATGCATTGGCATGGAGATCAGGTGTTTTCATGGATGGGTGAATCCAAGAGATGCATAATCTGATGGATATGGATGTAAAAAATGAGGGATGATGTAGGAGAATGTGAATATTCTGACACAGGGTTAAGCATGAATGGATGGCAGGCAGAGTGGATATGTCAAAAAATTTAAACACAAGATTCAAGTCCTGAAAATACAGTGTGTATATATCTTTTCAATTGTTTGGTTTAAATCACGTTAAGAAACCATAGGATCAAGATATGTGCATACTAAACCTGTTTGAAATTATATTGTGCAAAAAGTAGAAATGCTTTGTAAATGTGTCACATAATACTACAGCATAATAGTAAAATGTCTTTGACATGTATTTAAAATGCAAATACACAATAGGCCTCATGTTTCCTGTAGATCACATAACCATGAGGTAAAGAAGAAAGATAAAGAAATATTTTATTGGCCTCAGTTTCAGGCAACAGTCGAGCAGGTGCTCATTTGTAGAGGCCACACATTTGCCTTTAGTGCACCCTTCAAAGAGCAGACAGGAGTATGAACTGGGGGCAAACAAAACATTTCAAAAGAGACCGTCTTTTCTGACCAATAAACAAGTGCTATGGATTTATTTGTCTATACTATAATGTCAAATTGGCCTATTGTGATGAGAGCTTGTCGAATCTTCTTGTTAACATTATCGCATTTAATAATGCTGGAACATAACAGTCTCCCCTGTGTTTACCATCTGTTTAGAAAGTAGGGTTACATAAAACAATCGAGTCCCCTGAAGCCAAACCTTGCAGTGAAAGACACTTTGTAGAGTCATTAGAATTCAAATGTGTCATTGATATTGCTGTCAAACATGTCGGTACGGACGTTTATCTGTCAGTAAAATTGGGTCATTACAGTGTTTTGATAAATAATGACGAACAATAGGAGCAGGCATGTGTTCTACTTGTGTCTAAAGACCACACACTGTACCATGGGTAGTGTAACCTTGGCAACCCTGTGCATTATTGTTTGATCTTAATACAAGAGTGAGAAGCTGGTGTACTGGACTACTATAGAGTCCATGTACTGTTGTTCCCTAAAGGCTTGGGCTTTGACATACATATTCTTTTGTGAAATGACTGATGAAAAAGAGGTGAAACGTCCCCTGCAGCTATGTTACTATATTCAGTGGCGAAAACTGGCAGCCAGACGTGTTACTTGCAGGAGGTCAAAGTCAGCATTTAGAACAGTTTCAGTGTGAGGTTGTTAATTACCTCCACCACGCCACATTAGTTAGGAGGCTAATCATGATTTTCTTGACGCGTTTTAGGGTATAATCGAAACATGAACAAGTTAACCTACTGACTTATATGAGTAAGTTATTATTAATTATTAACATAGCTGGAAGCTGGTGAAAAAGGCCAGATTCACACTACATTTTTTGGTCTCTTTTGGGGTGTGTTAGGAGTGTGCCCAAGAATGGAATGCAGTGTAAAATAATAACTAATACACTTGTGCACACAAGGATAATCAGGATCATCAAATCTAAAATAAATATGTACTGAAATATTTAGCTTTTTCCAAAAATGTAAGGGTGCATTAAAAAATGAATATACACTAAAACCTCAATAAGAGCAGATGTAATGAAAAGTATTTTATTCATTTCAATGATTTTATGTATCTGTATTAAAAAAGTAATATCCTGAGCCATAATAATAAGAAAGCATAACATTAGGTCAGTTGATCTGTACAATATCCAGTGTCCGATCTTCATGTCTTTTACAGCATCCAGTTTGGCTTGGTTCCTGAGTGTAGCATTTGTATGTTTCAGGTTCTACTGTAATTATATCATGTGCTCCTCATTGAATCATTTGACATCAATAACAACATATTTAGATGCATCAAGCCCTCTACCCATAGAGTATGTAAAAGGGCAGTACTTCCAAAAAGGAATACAGAGAAGGCTGAGTACTACAGAATGTCTACCTCTTGAAGGTTTAGACATACATTAGCTATTACAAATGCACGGACTATGAAACTAATGCACTGATGTAATGCTTTCCAAATACCACAGCCAATTGAGTAGTAATCCAATCGTAATCCTAATGAGATTAGGGTTGTAATCTGAGCAATAACATCTCATGATACAATGTGAGTCAGTTAACCCCCATTCAGTAAAAAAAAAAAAAAAATTAAAAAATACACTGTTAAAAATCACACATTGGTAGAAAGCATAAACCAATAGGATAATCCATCACTATTACACCAAACATGAAAGTGGTGGATCTGCTGGTACTGTTGCATCTAAGTAACAAAACCTATAACGTGTGTAGAAATTATTGGACTGCCTGTAATTGTTATGAAAAGTTTAATCAGATGCCTATAGCATTGCTATGGCAACAACGTAACTTAATTTGAAGATTGATTTTCTTATTGAAATCCTATTAAGCCACGTATATTCATAACACATTCTGTCTCATTCATGGGGTTTCCATGCATTTTTTTTTTTTAGCTCTAGACATTTGCTCGAGAAAAATGTCTTGTGTAAAATGCTTTTTTGGGTTTCCAGCCACTCAGTTTATTTTACTCAAGTAACCAGGCTTTTCACCCGACGTCATTGTGGCAGGATAGCAGCAGAGGGAAGACTCAGAGACAGAAAGTGCAGTGAAACCAAAATATTTTAATTAACAAAACACAAATAAAAAGGCACGATGGCCAACCAAAAAGACAAACACAAAACAGGCTTTAAACAAACCCAAAAAAAAACCCTCTCTCTCTCTCTCTCTCTCTCTCTCTCTCTCTCTCTCTCTCTCTCTCTCTCTCTCTCTCTCTCTCTCTCTCTCTCTCTCTCTCTCTCTCTCTCTCTCTCTCTCTCTCTCTCTCTCTCTCTCTCTCTCTCTCTCTCTCTCTCTCTCCTCCTAACAAACACTCTCCTCCTAACATACCCAACCACTCCCTTTTATACAGGTGCCTGGGCTAATTGGGCAATTCGCACCTCATTAGCCCAGGCACATTCCACAAATTCCTCATACATAAATTCACTGAACCACACCCCAATCTCACTCACATCCACTCAAACAATACAAAAAAACCCAAAACCACCACAAAATAGGCTGCACCCCATCACAGTCATGCAAATTAATGGGAAAGGTGGGGGGTTGATATGTAAATTAGCTATGCGTAAAGTACTCGTGCTGTTTTTGAAGATTACTAGTGACATTTTGTGAAAATGTGGTTTCAATGCGCAGAGAACTGGTACACGAGTGAATCTAAGCTGCTGTAATAAATCAAAATACCTCGTGCCTGGTTGGTTAACAATGTGTTTTACTGCTCTTGCCCAAATTGTTTTTGAAATGTCATTAGCGTGGTGTCATGTCGTTAGTAGTGAATACTGTTTCAACTAATTTATCTTACGACTCATTAATTAAAAATAAACTCGGAGGTATAAAATGAAACTGACCAACAGGTACTGCAGATCACCATGGCTGAAAACCGACGTTATACATATTTCCCTTTCATTCAGGCAATACAGCATATAAGGAATCAGTGCCCACTACCCGTATTTGCCCAAGCGTGGTGTTGAATGCTTCCACAGCAGCTATTCGCCGTCCGTACGGATAGGGAGGTGTGATAGAGAGAGAAAGGATCGATGCTGCAAATCTCCCTCCCGATTAGAAAGGGCGCTGTGTAAGGGGGAAGGTAAGCTGCCGCCTAGATCTGCCACCTCGGTGGTAGGTGGAAACCGGAAGGTGACCATATTAGGAGGGGCGCGTAGCTGCAAGTACTCAGGACGATTCCATTGCAGTCAGCTGCGGGGCAGCCCTCTATTGGAGAAATCATGGCGACGCGTTGGCTGCAGGGAGGAGTTTGCTGGGTACAAAGGGGAAGCAGCTATGTCAAAACCTCCCCTTGCGCTGAGAATGAAATGCAAACGGCCGGAGCCTGTATTGTTTTTATGAGTTTGGATTACGTGTGTTTTGTGTTGCAGAGGAGGAGTGAGCCGCGGACCGGCGATTGATAAAGAGCACGTCCTTGCACTGCACAGCACAGCACAGCACAGCACAGCACCACTCACGGCACCACGCTTCTCTGGAGCGAGAGCACTGCGCGCACAGAGAACGCGGGGACGGACAAAGTCCCGTTTTTGTTTATTTTTAGAAAAGCTGCCGTGTACCCCCCCAATACCATCGCTGGTAAAGGGGTGGACTTATTTTGTGTTTGTTGTTATTATTTTTATTATTATTAAAGTCCACAGACTGTTTTGGGAGAAAAGGATTGTGTGGACTGGATTTATTTACTGCACCACTGCACCTGATCACACTTGGTGTCAAGAAGTGGGATTATAAATGGACCCAACCGCATTGGCAGCGCTGTTGGAGGCGCAGGAGCGGAGGCATCAGGAATCATTGACGGCCATGATGGAAAGGATGCATGGCTTGTTCCTGGAGGCCAATCGGGGGAGGGAACCGGCGGTTCAACCAGCAGTACCCCTACCAAGGGTAAGGGTAGTGAAGATGTCGCTGGAGGATGACCCTGAGGCTTACTTAGTTGCCTTTGAAAGGCAGGCAACAGCAGCTCAGTGGCCTCGGGAGTGGTGGGCTACCCAGTTGGGCCCCAATTTGATCGGAGAGGCCCAGGCAGCCTACCAAGCCTTGACACATGAGCAAGCCCTGGTGTACGACCAGGTGAAGCAGGCCATTCTCCAGCGGCTGGACATCACAGAGGAGACACATCGCCGCCGGTTCCGGGAGTACCAGCGCCCCCCAGGACTGCGACCCCGCGTGGTGGCCCAGCAACTAGTGGATCATGTGACCCGGTGGCTCTGCCCCGGCACCAACGATGCAGAAAAGATCACCGAGCTGATTGCCATAGAGCAGTTCGTGAAGGTGCTGGGGCCGGACACCCAGAACTGGGTCACCAGGCATCGACCCACCACGCTAGAGGCAGCAGTCCGATTGGCTGAGGGGTATGAGGATGCCTTGGCATCAGCTCCTGTGGTCGTTACCCCCGCTCCTCCCTCCAACCGACCCCGGACAGGACCGACTCCAAGGACAGGACCCCCACAGCACTTCACCCCCTCCCCCCACGGGGCTACTTCTCATCGGCACCCCACGGGTGGCCTTCCTCCACCCCAATGGAGGGCGAGGTCGACCCCCAGCGGGGTGAGAGCAGAGAACCCCTCCCCACTGCCGAACCGGCAGCGGGACACGCAAGCTCCGTGGGCGCCCTTTCACCCCACGTGTTACCGGTGCCATGAGGTCGGCCACCTTGCGCGGAATTGTCCGGCGGCGATGGAATGTGGTGCGGCCTCCCATTACCTACCAACAGCACCAGGTAAGTCCAGGGGTAATGATTGGGAGGGGCCTTGCATTGTTGATGTACGGGTTGGTGATGTGAGTACCCACGCGTTAGTGGACTCAGGATGTGGGCAGACTTTAATTGAAGAAGCTCTGTTGGCGGGGGTACCTTGGTGGTCACGCGGGGTCGTGGTCATTTCCTGTATTCACGGGGATAACAAGGACTACCCCCTCACTAAATTAGATGTGACGATTGGATGTCATTCCCGCCGCGTAATCGTGGCAGTGGCTGCAAAGTTGCCATATCCAGTTATTTTAGGTCGAGACTGGCCATATTTTGAAACAATGATTAATAAAACGGTAACGCCAGTCTCCGGTAAGACCATGGGAGCAGCGGGGGAAACTATTGGGAAAATATTCCCGCTGCAAGCTGATTTGTTCTATTCCCGATTTCGCCCGAAAAAAACAAAAAAAGAGCGAAGGGTCGAAAAATGGGAAGGAATGTCAATAAGACAAGGCTGGGGTTTGGTGGGGGAAACTTCAGAGTCTGTTAAATGTAAGGGAAAGGGGATTGGGACTCAGTGTGACCTGCGGGGGCAGGTTACTGGGGCCCCCAGTGCTGAAGCTACTGTAGCTCCGCTCGATATCCCGAAGTTCTGGGACCGAGATGTGGACCTAGCGTTGGAACAAAAGAATGATCCTTCGCTGGCACACATCTGGGGGCAGGTTCGGTCTATCGAGGGGAAGGATGTAGAGGATAACCGGCCGCTTACATATCCTCACCACATTATTGTCGGGCATTTGCTGTATAGGGTATCCCAAGCCACGAGCACAAGCCAGATTGTAACACAATTACTCGTTCCTCAGTCTTTTCGACGTGAGATCATGCGGTTGGCTCACGATGTCCCATGTTCGGGCCATTTAGGTAGCGATAAGACTCGGGAACGAATATTGGCTCGATTTTATTGGATGGGAGTCTATAGTGAGGTGACGCGATATGTAGCGGGGTGTCCGGAATGCCAGCAAGTAGCGCCGGGGCGGGTTCGCCCGGCCCCGCTGGTCCCACTGCCCCTGATCTCAGTTCCCTTTGAACGCATTGCTATGGACATAGTGGGTCCCTTGAGCCAGTCTGACTCTGGATACACGCATATTTTGGTAGTGGTGGACTACGCGACCAGATATCCAGAGGCAGTACCATTGAGATCTACTAGTGCCGCAGCAGTTGCTCGAGAGTTAGTACAGATTATAACGAGAGTAGGGATTCCAAAAGAAATCCTCACTGATCACGGAACGAACTTCATGTCACAGTGTTTGAAAGAATTGTATAAATTGTTGCAAATTAAGTCCATTCGAACCTCTGTTTATCACCCGCAGACGGACGGTTTGGTGGAACGTTTTAATCAGACTTTAAAACAGATGCTGAAGCGGTTTGTCACCCAAGAGCAGAAACATTGGGCTAAACTCCTCCCCTACCTGATGTTTGCAGTGAGAGAGGTGCCTCAGAGCTCGACTGGGTTCTCTCCCTTTGAGCTGCTGTATGGGAGGCAACCACGGGGCATTCTGGATCTTGTGAAAGAAGGGTGGGAGGAGCAAACAAAAACTTCCAAAAACATAGTCAAATACGTAATCCTGTTAAGAGACCGCCTGGAATTGGTTGGTCGTTTGGCACAAGAAAACCTAAAACTAGCTCAGCATCGCCAAGAGCAGCAGTACAACAAACAAGCAAGAATTCGGACTTTTCGGCCAGGTGATAAAGTACTGCTGCTACTTCCTTCATCAGAGTCTAAGTTGTATGCTAAATGGCAGGGGCCATATGAGGTGATACGGGGAATTGGTAATGTGAATTATGAAATTAGACAACCCAATCGCCGAAATAAGACAGAAATTTATCACATTAACTTGCTAAAACCCTGGAATGAAAGGGAGGCCCTGTTTATAGCTGGTGACAGTTTAGAAGAGGATTTTGGTCCCACTGTCAATCCATTAGCTGCAACTAACATTCCGATGGGAGAACAGTTACTTCCGGATCAGGAACGTGAGCTCTTCCAGTTGGTGGAAAGGTTTAGTGATGTTTTTTCTGATTTGCCCGGCAGGACTAATGTTATTTCTCATGCTATTATTACTCCGCCAGGTGTCAGGGTCCGAGAGAGACCGTACCGGATCCCGGAGAGTCGCAGGGGTCCCGTTCACGAGGAGGTGGAGGATATGCTCAGGCTTGGAGTCATTGAGCCTTCCCGGAGCGAGTGGTGCAGTCCTATCGTGATGGTGGGCAAAAAGGACGGCTCCACTCGGTTCTGTGTGGATTTCCGGAAGGTCAATGCCATCTCTAAGTTTGATGCGTATCCAATGCCCCGAGTGGACGAGCTCCTCGACCGACTGGGTAAGGCGCGGTTAATTTCGACTTTGGATCTGACGAAGGGGTACTGGCAGATTCCACTCACTCAGAGCTCAAAAGAGAAAACTGCTTTCTCTACCCCAGATGGCTTGTTCCATTTCCGGACCATGCCCTTCGGGTTGCATGGAGCTCCCGCCACCTTTCAGAGACTGATGGACCAGGTCTTGGCTCCTCATCATCAGTACGCAGCCGCATACATCGATGATGTAGTGATTTTTAGCTCCACCTGGAAGGAGCATATTATTAGGCTTTCAGCCGTCCTACAGTCTCTAAGGGGGGCTGGGCTAACAGCCAAGCTGGGCAAGTGTGCATTTGGCAAACAGGAGACCCAGTATCTTGGCTATATTATGGGTAATGGCCGGGTAAAGCCTATCGCCTCCAAAGTCCAGGCGCTGGTGGAGACGGCGATCCCGAGAACCAAGTCACAGGTGAGATCACTACTGGGGTTAGCCGGCTATTATCGCCGTTTTATCCCCGAGTATGCCACCATAGTCAACCCCCTGGTCGATCTCACCCGAAAGGCTGCTCCAAAATTAGTTAAATGGACAGGGCAGTGTCAGGAAGCATTTGATATGATTAAGAAGCGACTCTGTCAAGCTCCCGCTCTGATTTCACCAGATTTCAGCAAAGAGTTCATCCTTCAGACTGATGCCTCCCACATTGGTCTGGGGGCGGTCCTGTCCCAACAAGTTGACGGAGTGGAACACCCTATCATTTATTTGAGCAAAAAAATGGCTCCTAGGGAAATTAACTACTCTGTCATTGAGAAGGAGTGTTTAGCCATCAAATGGGCTACTCATGCTCTTCGCTATTACTTGTTGGGGCGTTCTTTCTCTCTTGTCACTGATCATGCTCCTTTAAGGTGGTTACACACGATGAAGGACAATAACGCTCGGATAACTCGGTGGTATCTGGCGCTGCAACCCTTCCACTATACAGTGAAACATCGTGCGGGTAAGGAGCATCAAAATGCAGATTTTTTTTCAAGGGAGGGGGGACCATTGGGGAATGTAGTGTTGGCCGAGTGTTCCTTCGGCATCACTCTGAGGGGTGAGATATGTGATAGAGAGAGAAAGGATCGATGCTGCAAATCTCCCTCCCGATTAGAAAGGGCGCTGTGTAAGGGGGAAGGTAAGCTGCCGCCTAGATCTGCCACCTCGGTGGTAGGTGGAAACCGGAAGGTGACCATATTAGGAGGGGCGCGTAGCTGCAAGTACTCAGGACGATTCCATTGCAGTCAGCTGCGGGGCAGCCCTCTATTGGAGAAATCATGGCGACGCGTTGGCTGCAGGGAGGAGTTTGCTGGGTACAAAGGGGAAGCAGCTATGTCAAAACCTCCCCTTGCGCTGAGAATGAAATGCAAACGGCCGGAGCCTGTATTGTTTTTATGAGTTTGGATTACGTGTGTTTTGTGTTGCAGAGGAGGAGTGAGCCGCGGACCGGCGATTGATAAAGAGCACGTCCTTGCACTGCACAGCACAGCACAGCACAGCACAGCACCACTCACGGCACCACGCTTCTCTGGAGCGAGAGCACTGCGCGCACAGAGAACGCGGGGACGGACAAAGTCCCGTTTTTGTTTATTTTTAGAAAAGCTGCCGTGTACCCCCCCAATACCATCGCTGGTAAAGGGGTGGACTTATTTTGTGTTTGTTGTTATTATTTTTATTATTATTAAAGTCCACAGACTGTTTTGGGAGAAAAGGATTGTGTGGACTGGATTTATTTACTGCACCACTGCACCTGATCACAGGAGGGTTTCTAAGGGCTCATGACATACAGTTCACCAAATATATTTATTAATGTGGAGGGCAGACACGCATCAAAAAAAGGACAGGAATTAATTCAGTTAGACATTTAAGCAGCTCACTTGCTCTTCGTGTTTAACTTTAGCATAGTTTTTACAGCAAGGGTATTCTCAAACAGCTGCTTTAATACTATAACAAGGGCATAACACAGTTCATGTTAAGTGGTTTTATACAGAACTGTAACCCACAAGAGATATACAACATGACAGGCCAGACACAGCAAAAAACAATAATAATAAAAAAAGCCGCCTGCATTATCATTAAGCTGAACTACTCCACTGCTAACCATAAAATCACCCACCAGCCACTACTTTCTGCCATCTTGGAATCCACAGTAACAACTGACCTGCTCCCTTGCAATATTTATAGTTAAGGATAAACACGCTCATTAACATTTACACGTGAAATGCGGGTTTCCATGCGAAACTGGGTGTGGATTTTCCTGTGTGTTTCGTCAATTACACGAGCAAATGAGATTTACGCTATCCATCTCTTTGGCCGTTTTTTTCGGCCACAAACCTGATTTACATGAGTAATTCTCCCAAATGTGCAAGCGCATCGCTATTTCACGTGTAAATTGACCTGCAGGGAAACCACATGATTGTCAGTTGTTAACAATGTTTTGCTCCCTTCACATCTATATGTCTTTTATTTTTCTTAAAAATATTTCCCAACATAAAACCAATGTCACCTTACAATAATTGATTTTGAGTTTCAGTGTTTTAAAATAAAATATCAAACAGAATGAAATTTCAATGTACCATTTGTAATTCAGTAATATGAGAGAATTGGTCAGGGGTCTGAATACTTTTGCAAGGCACTGTATATATATATATATATATATATTAACTGTTATTATATATCCTATGAGTTCCTCAACTAAAAATAAATAAATAAACATAACAAACAAAGGGTTACTTACTCAAAGATATTTACTCAGTACCACATTTTTTTGCAGAAAGGGGAAACACTCCCATTAAAGTTACCAATCTAGATATAAATAGACTTTTATCTTAAGAACTCATAAGTAGTCTTAATTTGTTTCTTTCTCATTTTAGAATTGTAATGGTGTTTCCTTTCAAATTGTGCTAATGAGGATTTGGAGTAAATAGCTTTGAGAATCAAGTCCAAAGATTATTTTAAGCACTCTCCACATGAATAAAGTGCAGTTCAGGAGAACTAGCTGTTTTTGGAAAAAGTGCAACAGTGACACAAATTTGACCGTCGGTGATATTTCGATTGGTAAACCAAAGTGTTTTTTTACTGAGGATAATCAGGTACAGCATTCATTTTTCAAGGCACTTAATCTTCTAAGTTCTTCTACCCTGTTCTTCTTACAATGTTGTTGTAAAGTACATGTTCCTAGGTCAGCTAACTATGTTTCCTGTAAAGTTCTGAACAGGAAAGCAAGAGCTATGAACATGACACATTGTCATACTTGGTCTTTACATGGGAGATTTCAGATTTTACCATGAGAACTGAGAACAAGAAAAGCATGGAAACCAGTTTACATAATTAGATAGCTGATGTTTCTCAGATACTGCGGCAGCCATCAAAAGGAGGGAGGAGGGTTAGTGTTTGCTGAGTTGTGACAGCAAGATAAATGAACTAGGGAGTATAGCAAATGCTCAGGTAAGTCGAGAAATCTCAATCGGCATGTCTCCTTTCCTTCATATGAGCAGAAAATGGGTCAAGTGCTTTGCAGATGTTCAAGCTAAAAAAAAAAAAAGGTGCTGTTAGGGAAAGGAAGGTACTTTGTATTTGACCTACTTTGTTCACAACTTGTTTCATACACAGACCATTCTGTGTTGAGAATACACATTTTAAGTGTAAACCACCCCAAGGGAATTTAGTCCCCTAAACTCGATTAAGTTTAATTAAATGTTAAATTCAGGGTACTGTCTTTTTTTTACATCGCCCATTGGCATCACTTTCTTTTTTTAACATTTCTAGTTTGCATTCCCAAAATTCACACAATTCACACTCTGTAAGGGTTTGATACACCGCTACTTATCATAGGCAAAAATAAATAAATAAATAAAAATTAATAGATACTGCTTGTGTAATTGCTGTACCATTTTTTGTCCCATTGTATTTTATTATCCAAGATGGAACAACAAAATAGGAGAGCATTCTTACATTACTCCCAAATGGGATATAAACAAACAGTACTGTGTATACTCATCTCTGGTCTAATCTCATCTCAGGTTATCGGGTGCTCAGTTTTCAATGTGTATAATAACACCTTCACATGCGCAATGCCTGCGTCACCCTCCACTAGTTTTATATTTAGCCACATTGGTGTGACCTCGTCTGGTGCAAATAAATGCAATGGTCTTAAAGATACGGTCTAGTAGAATATGTTAGGGAAACAAACATTGTGGTTTTATAAGAGTGATGCACTAGCCTTGAGATTTATCATTTCCCACTATTTTAAATAATAGCCTCTTGATATTTTCATTCAGTGTTCTAGTACAGCTGCGACAAGGCATGCCCCTTCTTGTTGCTTCATGACTCATTATTCTGTTATTATTATTATTATTTCTTAGCAGACGCCCTTATCCAGGGCGACTTACAATTGTTACAAGATATCACATTATTTTTTACATACAATTACATTTTTTTTTTACACATTATTTTTACATATAATTACCCATTTATACAGTTAGGTTTTTACTGGAGCAATCTAGGTAAAGTACCTTGCTCAAGGGTACAGCAGCAGTGTCCCCCACCAGGGGTTGAACCCACAACCCTCCAGTCAAGAGTCCAGAGCCCTAACCACTACTCCACACTGTTGCCATACAGAGCTCATGGGTGTTGTCTGTGATTTCTGGGATGCATTTGCCCTTACATTCTAATTTGTGGCCTGAATACAGAGGGGTGACCTTAATATTGAAGTTGGCTTAATATTACCATCAATAGGAGCAAATGGGGACTGTAAAAAAGGTGTCATTTTTAATGAGGTGGCTTTAAAGCAAGGTTTTCCTGTACTGAATTAGCTTGGTGGAACAGGTCAGTTTTCTAAAATAAATTGCTGCTAATGGAAATCAAGTACTGCAGAAAGAGAATTTGGGCTTTATCTTACCTTCCCATTGATTGTGTATTCATTCTGCATTGTCAAATGCTAGTAAGTGACATTTAACATGGCAACCCCAATACTGAGAAGCATCTGCTTGTTTGAATAAATTAGAATAAAACCTGGCCTGAAGATGGCTTACACAACAATACCAAAAATATACACACAATGTGAATTCTGTTCTAAAATATAGAACTAGTAATACTAAGTTAATACTGGATTGCACTGTGCTATCATAAGTCCTTGAATTTTTGACAGCGACTCGGTCTACAGAAGAAACCACACATTGCATCCCAGTTTGTGTTCACCTATAACATGATAAATGTGATATCACAATATCCAGGAGATTATGTGATAATAATCCAGAAAGCATGATTCTTATTAAGTTCTTTAATAATTGAAAAGCTTAAACACATCTCCCGTTGCTCTACAAATGAAATGCAATCTTCATGAGAAAATGAACCTGCTTCTGCTGTGATTATTGAATTTCTGAACAGACCAAAGGTTAATGAAATGGAAATAAACTGTGTAGAGTATTTCAAGGTGTCTATGAAGTCTTAATGTAAAACACCTTTTGTGTGCTGTGGGGAAGATCCGGTTGCTTTTAATTACCAGTTAATTATCAGTCTTAAAGGACATGATATTAATTTTAAGTCAACCAGTATTCTTTTTTTAATCAATTCTGAAGGTATCCCTATGCACTGTGTTGTTCTACCTGTGGAGTAGAACAGCTGTAGCTTATGAAGACATTTGTGCTGTGTCTTCAGATCTCTGTGGGACATACGATTTCTCTTTGTTGAACACCTCTTCATTATCCACCTGACAAGCTGTACCATACACCCAAACTGTCTCAAAATGAGCTTTGCTGAATATAATATAAACCCTTTTCTACACATTTAAGTCCAAAATGAAAAGGTTTATCCCTCTTTGAGAATAATTTAATAGGAAAGTTGTAAATAAATATTTGCAGAGAAATTGTAGGTTAGCCTGCTTTATTGCTATCTTATGATTAATAGATTACAGCAGTAGCTCCACTGCAGCTATCCTAGTTTCAAAGTTTCCAGAAGAGGGGAATACAACTGAAGCTGTTAATGCTTTTTGTTCTGCTTCAAAAGCAACATGTGTCCGACAAAAGGTGACACATTTTACTTCAACAAATGTCTTAGCCATACACTTAACACGTAAACTAAAAGAGAAATCAATCAGTTATTTCTTTTAGATTACTACATTTACTACATTACAATTAAATTGTTTTATTGTGCAAGATAGCCCCTAGAAAAAAAAATATTTGTAGTTTTGACACAGTCATTAAATGTCTGTGTTTAAACTGTACTGTTTATTTTCTTTATTTAGTGAATGTGAGAAAAAACTACAAAAGCTGTCTGAGCGCAACATTTTTATATTAAAATCTGCAGTTTGTGGTTTCTCTTACAAATGAAACAATTCTTCAAATGTAAGGCGCCGCAAAACAGGATGAGGGATGTAACGTAGGGATGTTTTACCATTTGGGAGGGAACAGAATTTACCATTACCATGAACCTGACCAACTTTTACTGAAAAAAAGAAGGATCTGAAACCGCAATAATATACGTGTTAGGAGCATGAAAAAAACAGAGAGGAAGAAAACGTGTATTTTCTATTTTAATAACTGAAGCATCTCGCCTGGATATTTACATATTTCGAAGCATATCAAAGTATACAAGTCTTGTTGAGGATAGGATATGTTACTGTGTGTGTGTGTGTGTGTATATATATATATATATATATATATATATATATATATATATATATATATATATATATATATATATATCAGGTGCTATGACCGGTATAAAACCTATAAAACAAATTGGTGTTTTGTTTTCTTGCAGTGAATTTTGACCATTTCCAAATTCTTCGGGCCATTGGAAAAGGAAGCTTTGGGAAGGTAAGTATTTCATTGACTTACTATATTATGCATTTGAATGCATTACTATGTTATCCATGTTTTTAATATTACCATTCTTTACAATAATGTTTCATATCAAGGCTGATATCAAGCCTTGACTGATCTTTGCCGAATGGAAATATTTATGCAAACTATATACAGCTACATAGTGAAACTCTAAATGCATTAACATTGGACCCAAGGTAATTTTACGACACTAATTAACCAGCATATTCATTATATAAAATAAGGAAGCATAAATAGCTTTATTAAGTAGGCCCTAAGTAATTATATTTTAATTTCAATTAGTCACAAATACCGTTGCTCCACCGGTTAATTATTTTCAAGTGTTTTTTTATTTTTAATTGTTCATGTCCACTGGGGTCTTGCGAGATTTAAATCTGACCTAAAATAGCTTTTTGAATAATGTTACAGATTTCATTACACATTCTGAGTTTCATTTATTTAATAATAATGCTAAAACTGACTCACTAAGAGATCTGCCATGGGCTTTGAGCATTACATATAAATAAAATGTTGTGTAAATTGAGTATCTTAAGTAATAATAGCTTAAATTCCATTGAATGTTTTATTCTTACAGATACGTAGACTTTCCATGACCACCCAATCTCAAAATCCTTTAAGGAGCGGTCAATGTAAATGACTGTAGTAAGCTTTAGTTTGCATTAAAATGCTGTAAAACATAAATGAAACAGACATGCAACCCATCTGCTATATAACAGTACAATACCCCACTGTACAGTACCCTAGTAAGCTACAGAACTTTGTTTTTACACAAATTGGAAAACATGTAGGAAAATGAAGATTTTTTTTAGATGCTGTATAACCTAATCATTTTTAAAATATTTTTAATGAATTGTTGATACTGTGTTGCGCTCACATATTGGTGTGTATTGATTTTGTAAATAATAAGTACATACAGTACACTGAGATTAGGCAAACATATTGTTGTAATGTAAATTACAGATTGTTTGTCCTGAAGTTGCGCTAGCAAATTTGTACTACGAGGGCCAAACGAAGGGCACAGAGCTATGAAGAACAGACCACTTCAATTCAAACACATCCTCTTAATGGTGGATAGTAATGAAAAATGACCCAATATAAAACACACATCTTACTAGATTTGCTAAAGAGTTTCTGTATACAGTTGAATTACAAAGCATTTCTATAAAAGGGTCTGACTATCATACTAGGGTTTATTCAAATAAGTCCCTTTAAGAAAAGGCTTCTTTCAGCAACACATCAGAGTCTGCTGCAGAATATATTACCATCTGAATGTCTGTTATTTTTAGTCATTAACCATTTGCCTGGAGTCATTGCCTTATTTCACTATTTTTTTTTTTTCACAGAGTTGCTCCCAAAACGTGACCGTATTTGATTCTAGACCATTTCAAGTCAACCTAGCCATATTAGTTGTTTTCCTTTAATGTGTGTTTAACTAAAACTCTTTATATATGTTTCCAACACTATTGCACTTTTCCAAAGTAAGCCTATTGTGAACAGGTTTCGATTCAGGTATTTTGGCTGCTTGGACCTGCACACTCCACGCTTTCCTTTTGCCATGTCTAAACATGAAGAATACAAAATTAGTCGGCATTGTGCTTCACCTTCAGCTGCTAGGCTAACCAGTTACACTGCAGGTAATGAGTTCCTTATCATAGCACTGTGACTTCTTAATTCCAGTAGCCTATGGCAACTGCAGAAGATGTTGGTATGACTATAAGATTGCCTTAGTCTCAGATGGTTGAATTCTGCCATTTATTGTGATAATAGGGCTTCAATTGCACCGGCACTACAGGGGTCCATCTTAACTGTGCAATCAATGCACCATTGGCACAACCCTCAAAGACCAATTACCACTCTGTCAGGCTGGCATAACATCTCTGATGCTTTCATGCTGCTTATGAAGAACAAGGTGGCAATGTGGTGCCAGTGGTTCTGCTTTGCTGAGATTGCAGTGGATTAGAATGACCACCCCTGCAACTCACTTTAGCACAGTTTACAAAGCTGGACACAGAGTGTCCTGTATAGGTTAAAGGAACTGTCCAGCCCCAGGGTGTCTTTCCAATAAGTCAAATCATCCAGTCTCATTAAAGTTCACCAGCCAGCAGGGTAGCCAAACTACTTGAGTTGCTATGAAGCAGTCTGCAATGACACAAGGGGGTCACAAGTTTTATGTCACTATTATACCAAGAAGATGGAAGGTACTGGAAAACCATTAAAATGATTGAGTGGGAGTAATGAAAGAGTTCATATTTGACATTCAGCTTCAATTAAATTTGAATTAGAGCTCTGTGGTGAAATAGAAAAGGAATTAGATACAGCAACAATACACGATAAACTCTTTAAAGGGGTTCTGGAGGCCAAACGTTACTAAATTTAACCATGGAGAACTTAATTCAGACTTAATGGCTTTGAGAGGAAATTAGTCTTGTCAGTGTATCCCAATTAGATTGGGGCAGCTCCTGAATATACCTCAAAGCATTCTGCATGGAAGTTCTGACAGACACACAGTATGCCAGGGGTCCTGGCCAAGTTCCCATGAGACTCAGAGCAGGATTTTCAAAAACCAGTGTTATTGTATCAAACTCGTGGTATAGTAACAAGAGCTTTAGTAGCAAGTGATTTTCAAACAAAATGTGTTAATTAAATCAATCCGTTAATACTTTAAATTGAGTCGATGAGGTCGTTAATGAACGCATTTCTCGTTAAAAAGCTTAAATGTCGCAGGTCACGTACATTACTTCCTGTCTCAACGACTAAATAAGGGGAACTCCTTAATCAAAATGCATGTTAATGAGATGAAGAAAAGTGAATGGAAACATAATTCTCTGTTATGGAAACTACTAGCGTACAGCGAGATGGCTCTCTCACCTCTAATTTCGGAAATCACATTAGAACAATTATTTAATAACAAAATAGGCACAACGACTGCTTGAAAATGCCAAAATCAATGCTACATACCGATTTCTTGATTAACACTGGAGTTATCATTTACAAACTTTTGAAAATCCTGCCCTTCTTTTCCAAGTACAAATGAACTCCTGATAAATTATGACAATTAACACGGATTTGCTTTTAAATTCCCATGCAAACAAAAGAAATAGTGGCAAGAAGCACTGCTCGTTAAGATATTAACATTATTTCGTAAATCAACATAATTTCGGAAGTCATGTTAGCATGATTACTTAAAACGAGATAGGCATAGTGACCTCTTGAAAATGCCAAAATCAATGCTCCATAGCGATTTGTTGATTAACACTGGAGTTATCATTTACGAAAATCCTGCCCTCATTTTCTTAATCTCACCAAAGAGGTTTAGTTTGCATTCACCAACCAGCAATAATAGCAGACACTTATTGATCATCAGCCTTGATCATTCTCTAGATATTTTTCTAATTGGTCTGTTGCTCTGGATTCTGGCAGCATAGTTAATTTAATGGGAACAGGACTGATTTTGTGCTAAAATTCTTGTACCAACTCCTTATGGTAGGAGGAGTCCTTTACTGTACAAATCACTCACTGTTCCATCCAATTTGTTTCAACATCAGATACACACTGGCAGTAATCAAACAACAACAGGTTACCTGGAAAATATAAAACTGTCTGTAAACTTTGTTGGAGATTTATTATAACACCATTTCAGTGGTTACTGTTTCAGTGCTTCAGATTTTAGCAGTACATTACACTTTAGTACTGTGCATAGTCATCATACAGCAAATTCCTAATGACCACCTTATTTATCTGGAGATAGAGAGTCTTTTAGATAGAGCTAAAACTGGATTACATGCTTTTGATTTGTCCGGGGAGCAGCTTTTTTTCTCTTTCACTTACTGCAGAGTCAAAGTCTCACCCCAGCCAAACCATAGATCAAATAATCCATAGCAGCCCTTTTTTGTTATTTTTGCTCTACTGAACTGGATAATATGACTACCGTACGTGACCCTGTTTCTATTCTTTGATGTGATTATATTATATACTGTACCTTATGCATACTGAAGTTTTGTAAGTGGAGGTGCACTGCAAAATCAAAGGTCTACAGACTGGTCCTCAGCTCTCCACACGGGGGAGAACTATCTGTATTTATTATTTACCGATCCCCTTCAACATCATATCACCCCCTTTGACATGCCTTTCCTTGTGTGTTTCACTCTAGTAAAGACTGAACAGTGGTCACTTAAAGATATTGAACACATCCCTATTGTCCAGCCTGCAACATAAAGCAATGGCTAACAGCATCTCAATCATGCTGTACAGCTTTGCCCAAGGACTACAAAAATCCAATAACACATTATGGCTTTGAATCAGTGATACTCAATTAGAAGTATTTATGGTCCACCTAGGAATTACATAAGGAATTAGATAAGAAGATGTAGACAGAACATTGTTAATTCAGGATTTACCATGAATTATTTAATGGAATTTAAATGATAGATTAAGGCTTACACATTACATCCCAATGTATTCCGTACATGGAGAATGACCACAGAATGATAGTTGCTTCCAGGCAAACTCTGTTGTACATACTAAATACAGCTCTTCAGAATTTAAAAATGCTCCTATTTAGTCAGTGGATTAAAAGAATAACAGAAAATCTTGATTTTTCTGAATGATAGAATGATTTGACAATCAGTAAAAATGGGGATCACCATGGGCAGCCAGCACGACGCTGATTTGAAAGCTGTTTGAATGGCAGGTAAATTCATTCTCATTGGTTACTGCCTCTAATTGGGTGTGACAATCTGCAGCAAAGTCTATTCGCTAAATGTCCCTGTGCGGGGTACCCCCACGCCGGGTGTATTTTTGCTTTATTTTGTATAGTTTGGGTTATGTATCATGGGGGAGTTAATGTATATTGGTATGTGAGCACGGGGATGTGGGTTTGTGTGTGTGTGGAATAGTGGTGACAGGGAGGCAGTTCAAATCCTCCCTGTAAAAACGTGAGAATGTGGCTGGAGCCATGAATTGAATAAATGATTAATTAAGGCTCCAGGCACAGGTGTATAAATAGGGTGATCACAGGTGAGAAAGGGGTTAGTGTGTTCGGAGGCGGAATGAGGGTTGGGAGGTAAAGCGAAGCAAAGCTTGAAAAGTCATAACAATTGCTACGCGTGCTGGTTTAACACCAGCACGATACTTATTTGTTCCGTGTCCGTTTGTTTTGTTTGTCTGTTTTGGCCCACGTGCCATTTTGTTTTGTGTAAGTGTTCTGTTTTGTTTAAACTTTTTGTTTACAATAAACACTCGCAACAGCGTGCTCACTCACCAGTCCTGTCTGTGTCCTGCTTTTCCTGGCCTGACATAACCACCAGCCAGCCTGTTCACAGGTCCATAGAGTGAGACGGAAATAATGTTTCTCCAAATATCCCCACAGACTGTATGCAAGGACTGTTCTACAGCTCCACGGTCATGTATTTCTACACAATAGGCATCTTCTCTGCAGTGATTTAGGAACCCAACAAGCACAGCCATTACAGTCATTGAAGTGCTCTAGATTCCATAATCTTAATGGTAGCCAATGATAATACATAACAGACAAAATAATTTCTCTCTTTTTCGTTTTCTCAAACTAAGAGTGTAATACATTTCCAGCATGCTATGGGCTGCATGGATTTTACAGCAAGCTCTTCTAACTGAGCTCAAATATTTGAACTGAAAACACTGATAATTTATTGCAAAGATTCATAAATATTTTATATAAATAATAATATATATACAGTAGCAGGCGCAATTTACACTGCCTCGGAGTTCCTGATCGCATCATAAATTCCAGATTTTCTAAATCCATTGATGTAAATGTTCGGTCTGCTTTTAATTTTTTCAAGCAAATTGGCTTCATCACACTGCCATTCTCATATTCTCATATTCACTTTGACGTCCGACACATTCTTTCCCTTGCCCAGCGCTTCTTTAACCTGTGCTGCATACCAGTCTGTCAGAGGCCGGGATCACTCATTGTATGCCACACTCTGATTGGTGGAAGAATTATTGGCAATCCAATCAAAACCGTCAATAAAGCCAAAATAAATTCCCCGCCAAAATTTCCTGTTATACGCTATTTATTTATTAGCAGACGCCCTTATCCAGTTATCAAAGTTATCTTTGGTATAATATTTTGCTTACCATACTTCAGTTTGTGATCTGCCGGGACCAGCTGGAGTTTTTCAATCTCCTCCTTTTGTTTCACCACCATATTGCAGGCTGTCTCCCTGAGACGAATGGGGGGTGTGGGGGAGCTGTTCATCCTGCTCTTTAAGGTTTTGGGGCTACCTGTCTCCTTGAATATACAAGACCAGCTGCACATATAGTAAAACAAATCCATAATTGGTGGTGTCCCAACTAAATGTTTCAGTCCTTATTTATCAAAGTGAAATTCATCTAGTTACAGTAGCTACCATGCTCAGCTACTGAAAGATGGACTTATACACGGGAAGGAATTGTAATGGAATTGGCCGGAAGGGTAACACTTGTTGTCATTATTAGAAATCAGTGTTTGTGCCTTAAGTTCCCTTTCCCCATGGAAGTCTGTGAAGCTAGCTTAATACGCAAGCCACATAAGAGACTTCAGCTTGTGTCATGTTGAGTAAAGTTACTGAAGATAGCACAGCCCCAGAGTGTTGACCATGTTACTGAATGCATATACTTAATGATATGCAATTAACTCGCTCTGAAATCATTTTTCAGAATTTTTTTTTTTTCTTTTCTGGTTGGCATCCTAGGGTAGTATAAAACTAAACAACCTTAAACATGTAAAGCTATAGCAAACTAAAGTCTCAATTTAATTTTAAAATGAGTTCAGTCAATGTAATAATTGATAGCACTAGCTCACCCTGCTGAACAATAGAAGCAACTTTACTGCAACACAGCTTTATTTAGTCTGTGATTACACATTATTGCATACAAAGTTGTGCTGAAGCTGCTGGCACTTTTAGAATTGACCTGACCTAGAAAATAAGACTTGCTGTTCCTGGCTACATTCAGTATAAACCCTGAATACCATCTCCTTCGCCAGGCAAATCCCAGGAGTGCCGTTCTGTGACAACAATTGATATGGGTTCTAACTATAGCATAATAATCTAGGGATCGGAATGCTTTAAAAAGTAACAGTCTCTAACGACCTTGGCAAAACTACAATCCATTATAATGACAGCTACAGTTAAGAAAAAAATGGATGTGAGGACTATTTAAATGAGTTTGGAACTTTTTTAAGACTGGTAAATTGGGATTGGCTGTGGTCTTTAAGAAATAAAGAACAAATAGGTCTTAAATATTAACTTTGCAGTGAGAAAACAAGCACATTTAAAATTGAATAAACACTTTTTAAATGGGTAGAGCTGAATGGAGCAGAAAGGAAATCATTACTGAATCTCTGACATGAACCTCCCCTCGGCCCCATTATTTTCTTTCCACTCTAATGAGAATCATGCAGCCAGTAGCGCTCTACTGCAATGGGTTTCTTTATGATTCCTCAACCACAATACTCCCTTAATCACAGGGTTGTAATATATATCATTCTATTTGTACCACTCAATCACAGAGACATTATAAATGATGGTGAGAGGTATTTGTTGTGAACTTTCAAAGTTATTGATGGTGATCTGTGTTGTTGATTGCGGTGAACTCTTGTAAAATAATTCGACGATGCCGTTATATTTTCAGTGAGAATGCGGTAGGTCACTGTTTTACAACAGCCATTTAAAATTGTTACTGGTACAACAGGTGTTCCCAGCTGGAGACACTGGTCCTGGAGATGAAAGTGTTGAAAACCACTGTTCTGCTGTATATCAGAAAAGCACATTGTTTTGGGGTCAGTGAAAAAACACCTTAATGCAGCTGAACAAAAGGCTTTTGTAATCATAATTATGTTTCCCATAGAAAAACTATGTAATTATCATTCTGAAAGGGAAACGTAGACTTGTCTGACAAGACAGGTTGGGTGTTTAATGTAGAGGAATGGATTCAAAATGCCAGTTGACGTCAAACAGATGCTATCAAGCCAGCGATGTGTCTTGTACATATTTACCAGCATCCTATAATATCTGTCATATCAAACTTGGAGTGCAGGTAAACAGAGATAGATGCATCCATAAATTGTGATTCACTGGCATTATGCCAGGGCTGGATGGTTGAGAGAAGAGCAGGCTGACCTTGATAGGCACAGGCTGAGTTTCAGTACTCTAAACCATCTGGACAGATGGAACAGCAGTTCAGAATATTAAATAGAGTATCACCACAACAGCCACACTCATAGCCAATGTGTAAGTGTTATGTGCCAGTTACTCAAATGTGCTGCTTTTAAGGTGCTCTGAGTTGATTGGTATTCAATCAAGTAGTAAGAAACCTGCCAATTTAAATATCCATCAATAACATGTTGTGGAATCTCAAAGCTCTTTACTCCCAATTGCCAATAGCGCAATGTATGTGTAGGGCAGCAGTGTGGAGTAGTGGTTAGGGCTCTGGACTCTTGACCGGAGGGTTGTTGGTTCAATCCCAGGTGGGGGACACTGCTGCTGTACCCTTGAGCAAGGTACTTTACCTAGATTGCTCCAGTAAAAACCCAACTGTATAAATGGGTAATTGTATGTAAAAATAATGTGATATCTTGTAACAATTGTAAGTCACCCTGGATAAGGACATCTGCTAAGAAATAAATAATAATAATGTATTCACAAAGTAAAAGCAAACCCATTGAAGTTACCAAACCAGAAATAAACAACTCAGATGTTTAATTTATGGGGCTTTCTAGTAAATATAAATTGTTTTGCATTTATTTGAGGCAACTTTGCTGTATCAAACCCAAGTCTCCCCTGGTGTGCCATGCAGTGGCCTGAAACCTAGTCTCCTAAAACCAAGTTCCAAGCCACAGAGTGGCTTCGAGTTTCCTCAGGTTAAGCCTTACAAACTTGCAGTCAGCCTTTCTAATATATTGTAATATAGATGAAGGTAGAGATGTTGTGGGTGTACAACCCTGCATTTAAAAGCTATGTGTTGATTCATCATTTGACTTGGCTTTGATTTGTTGTACCAATCCACATTTATTTGATTTTATACGTTGTACAGCATATCAGTGGTCCTCAAAGTGCCTGTCGGTTCCCGTGACAGCACCTGACGCAATCTGGAACACTGCAATACTGATCCAGCAGTAGAGGAACTAAAGCCATTACAGTCTACTCTGGGCTCTCAAACTCTGGGCTCTCAATCTCTGCTTTTGTTCCATTTGATAAATATGTTTTATTTTTAACCTCTTTTATATAATTTCATGTTTTGGAATAAGCGCAGTAGTTCGTTTAATGTGGGAAAAAAAGAGAAATGATAATTTCCAGTACCTTCTGACAAATACACAGATGTCCCATTGGCCAGAAAACTTTGAGGACCACAGCCTGTTGTACATTAGAGGTTTGTCGTTAGCATCTCTTATAGATGAGCTGTTACAGTGCTTGATTTAATAATCCCTCTATGGGCAGTAAAACAATTACTTGTCGTCTGTATCTGCTGGTATTGTTAAATAAAGATCATCAATAAAAAGATCAAATAATAATCCCCTGTAGTAAGAAACAGCTGAAAATGGGGTATGTTCTTACTGTTGCAGTAGACATCCGAATGCAATGGAAAAGGTAATAACAATGATTGACTGAGTTTATCTTTTTAAAATATCCAATATCTTTTTCATTTGTACTATTCAGTGAATTACAACAATGTATTTTTCTTATAAAACTGTCATGTTTTTATATCCTGACTTTTTTTCACTCTGATTCTTTTGTAGACATTTCCAGCGAGAGACATTATACTATGATGATAAAATATTTATTTTCAGAAATGTACTATAGATGGTATGAATAATTCTTTAAAATTGGGTCCTAAAACATGTAATATTCTTATCAGGGGGATTCTGAAATTAATGACATTGGTTAAGTAAAATAACAACTGTCTGACATTCTGGATAAGACACATTCTGGTGGCTTTTGGTCAGTTTTATCTTACAACATTGTTGTTAAAGGCCATATACCTAATGAGATAATCCAGCAAATATGTGGTTATCATCTTTCACTATTGGAATGACATTGTAAACGTGTGATTTTTTTGTCTTGATTATTATTATTATTTTTTTAAGTACAGTGGTCCCTTGGTATTTTGCTACCTAAAGAATTTGTGAATTAATGAATCGTGGAATAACTAGAGATCACTGTAGCAGTTTACAGTCACATTGCTTACTCTCAGCAAACAATAATCTTTCAGCTGCGCTTTGCTATTGATCATTTTTATTCCACAGTGGTACTTTGTTATATACAGTGTCTTGAATATACAAACACACATTTATTTTATACAAAGCAATACAATGTTTATATTTATCATCTTACTGGGAGACAAAACATGGGTTAGGTTGAGCGTATGAACCCCTGTCAGAATTACAATCAAGAAAGACATTTTTTCTAAAACTGCTTTTCAATGCATTTTAAACAAGTAACTAGGTAACGCATACAGTACAGTACAGCCCACATAACCTGGGCACCTGTGGGCTATTTTGGAAAAAAAAACATTATAATTTATTGTTAAAAAGGTATTGACTGCTATGTTTACTTCTAAAGAGAGGACCTCATGTTGTAATTGTTGAACTGAAGAGTAATCTCATTGGTTTTGTGCTCAATGAACCAGAAAAAAACAAATCCCAAAGATAATATAGTTTACACCTCACCACGGTCAGCCCTCCTCATTTTGAGATGGGAGTCCTGAATTGTTTAAGTCTCTCCACACTGGTTGTGGTATACACGTGTCTCACTGAAGCGTTATTCTGTAGAACTGCAGGAGGTTGTCAGTGAGAAGGAGTTAATGGAGGGTTTATCTCAGATAGTAGTATTTACATTTCAAAGACCAGACTGTGTAAATAATCCTCTTTAACATGTTAGAAATGACTGCGACATAGAGAGCTTCCCATTCGTAGATACACAGAACCATAACTTCAGCAGCAGCTAGCATGGTCTCTACTGAATAGCTGAGATAAATAAATACATAACCTACATTTTGGTATTTTGTTTACTGAGTACCAATTAGCTGCACATTCCTTTAATTTAAAGAAACATCCATATGCCAGTATAGTAATTTATACAAACATATCCTGGAATATGAATTCCTTGTATGTGCTCAGTTTATCTATGACTGGTTGTACAGGCTGTTCATTTCTACACTCACCAGCTGGTTTAATGAATCACCTAACAGAGCTACCTAGTATTTATCAGCACTACACTCCTATTAACTTTTCAGTATTAGGTCCCTCCACTTTTACAAAAGAGCCAGACTCGACTGCCGTTGTGATTATAGAACTGTTAACCTCATCTTACCAACAGGGTCAGAATCCGCAGTGGCAGTGCATCCCCTACACTGCTTGTTAAAATAATGTAGTATATGGAATCATCATGCTGCAGATTCAGTTTTTATTAGCATTTTTACCAATCCAAATAAATTATACTTTTATTTTTTGGTAACATTTAAACCCCAGGGATACAAGTCAAGTAAATAGGACAGCTCATTAATCCATGGTGGCTTTTGTTCTATCACTTTGTTGCTTACTCTGCTCTTAATATGCTTATAGTTATCACATCAAAGGTGTGGACTTTGCAAATTCATATGCTAATACCTTTGCAGGGCAATTTGATTGTATTTAAATTCATGCTGAAAGCATTTTATAGCTATATTCAAAGCAGTTTAATAACATGCATTTATGCAGTTGAATTTCTGCTCTGGTTATGTATTCATTTCCAGAAACCGTATCATGTTTGTCTTTTTTTTTTTTGCTAACTTGATACTTAAGTTATTACTAGTACGGGGGTGATTTGAAGTAAAAAATAATAATAATGAGAATCAAATGGTTTGTTTAAAAAAGTAGAAGATATTTAAGACCTTGTTAAAATAAAGCAAATTAATTGGTTTTGCTTTACAGTAGTTACCCTTCAGCCGGTCTCACTGTCTCCTCCTCTTTAATTTGCATTCAATGGGAAATGTTTTACTGACATAAATTGATCATTAAAATTATGATCCTTGATGACTGTAATGATAGTAACAATACATACAATATATATTGATGCTCAGACTTGTACTATGTTCTCAAAGCTAATGTATTAACCATTACACCCAGTTGAATAAATGCATATTAATGCTAGAGCTTTATAAGTGTATAAAATTGGTACTTCCAATAAATTAATGGAAGGGGGAGGTGGTACCTTTTGTACAGTGGTTAAAGGCATACATCTACATTTTCAAAATACTCTATGAAATGTTTCATTTTCTTACTGGTGTGTTTTATAATATTCACAATTGCTTTTTCTGCTTAGGTCTTTATTTACCAGGAACTCGTATCCCTTTAAGACACTGAGTATCCCTTTAAGACATGTTCATTTTACCCACAAATATTCTTTGTTCTTGTTTTTAGGTATGCATTGTGCAGAAGAGGGACACAGAGAAGATGTACGCTATGAAGTATATGAACAAACAGCAGTGCATTGAGAGAGACGAGGTCCGGAATGTCTTTAGAGAGCTGGAGATTCTACAGGAAATTGAACATGTATTTTTAGTAAATCTCTGGTGACTATCCTGTGTTTTTAAACTACTTTGATGTATTGCATGGTGTGAAAGAAGTTAGATGACCAAGGTGATAGAAACAGAGCAACACAAACCCTCAAAACTTTAAAATAACATTATATTCAGATTTTATTTTATTTTATATCCATAGATTTTAAAAGTGGGTATTGTTGCATGTGCAGGTGTTCATTTAATATTATCAGCTACTGTACCATCTACTTAAAATCAACCAAAATCAACCACCCAGGCTAGCTTGCAGTATTTTTTGGTGGTTCAGCCTTTTTCAAACAAAAAAACAAACAAAAAAATACATAAATGAAAATTGTGCCTGTATGGAACTTCTATTATCTTTAGTGAATAGAGAGCGCGTCCATCCCATTTTACCAACAATGAACGCTAAGTTTTAAAACACTGCTGTAGTCCATTGCAGTGTTGTCCTTCTCATTCAATTCCAGCCATCCTGCACCTGAAACTCTTACACAAAAATAGATGCCTAGCACCCCCATTTTCTAACAACAGTATTACTCCCTGAAGTGTGTGGCTTGGTAATGCTCTTCTTTATAGTCAACTGCCCAAGTGGGTCATTACCCACTTCATTGAGTTGTGCTGCTAAATTCAGTTTGGCTCCCTCTGCTCTGGGAGTTAGCAGGGCAGAGTATATTCTCTTCCATTATACACAGCTGATGCAGCGACGGGTGGTATGCAAACTTTGCTGCAAGTGCTCCAGAAATCTGCAGAGGGCTTCTTTTTCAGGTCAGATGCTGTTCTCCCCTAGAGCTCCTTGTTTCCATAGTGACTAGAACATGTGATGACAATGTTTACATGATATTAATAATAATACAAATAAAGGGCATTTGTTGCATATTATTATTATTATTATTATTATTATTATTATTATTATTATTATTATTATTATTATTTGCTCACATTCACTTTAATATGTGATTTTACAGGACAGTTATGCAGCTCAGTTATACAGCGACTTTTGAACTGCTTGCATAGTTTTATAGGAGCAAAGATACTATGTACTGTATTTACTTTACCTACAGAAACATTTCTGAAATGAACTTGAGAGCTTGTGAAATGTCCCTTTTAAAGAAGCCAATCTACAGTATTCCTTTTGAATTTGCCAACCAAAATCCTTGCTTTTTTAAACCAGTAGCCTTCACACCATTCTTAAGAAATTCTGTTTGTCTTGTCTTGTCTGTTTGTCTTCAAATGCAAAACTGCATTTGCACAGAGATATGACAAATTACATCTCTCAAAATGTGCTTTGCTTTTCAGTCTACGCTAGGTTTAAAACATGCCAGTTATTACTTAGGAGGGGCTGACCCAACTGAATAATAAAATACATCCCCAGTGTATTTATATGATAGATCATACTGTATGGACAGCACTATTTATATGACAATGGTAAACACCACAGAATTGCATGTTAACATTATTCACAGAGGAACTCTTGGTGTTGCATTATTGTGAAATACAGTTAAGTTTCAAAACCCTTTTATATAGAAAAAAAAACATGTTGTGTGAATCAAACACACTGACACTTTCGTGATTAAATTCAGTGTGTGGACTGGTTTCATAGCATTAATAATGTATTTGACTCAATGTCATGAACCATCAGCATTCTCACTTGCAACATTGATAAACAATAAAGCCCTTCTCTTCTAATGGGGACATTTATAGCTATCCTTTCCTACATATTCAGTGTTGTCAGACAAGTTGAACATTACTTCAAGAACTGTCCAGATTATGATCCTGGGTTTGTTATCGGACCAAGCTTGAAAGGTGTATGTGAAAATGAGATGTTCTGTTGTGTGGAATTTCCTGAACTCATTATTTGTGGCATTTTAGTGGAAATGGAGAGGGGAAAGAGGATTACATTTAGGCTGTATTGAGGCATAAATCAGGTCTGTGAATCTCTATGCATAGTGATGTATCTGTATGATTTAAAGGGCATTGGGAAACAACTGACTTTTTCTCTTTCACATTTTAATTACTTGAGTGCCAATCTTTGTCATTTTAATTTTACCATTTGCGTCTACAAATACCCATGTGTACAGCGTATTAAACGGGAGTAGTTACAGGAGGTGTTGGCACATATTTAAGAACAGGGCATCGAACCTGTCTGAATTGTGCAATCGGAAACCAATGCATAGCAAGTGAGGAAGGAATGTTTTTACTCCCTGCTCCTTGTTTACTTTCTTTAAGAAATGAATTAATTCAGTCCCAGGCAAACATGTCTTACACGGTGTAATAATGCACCCTGAATCCTTGATTTAATTTAATTTGGATTATCTGTGATGTGCCATTTATTATCCTGTTCATTCTAGACCAAAGCCTTCTGAAAGATCCTCCCTCAGTCAGCCATATGCTTCTAAAAAGCACTTAATGAAGCATACTGTAATACGTTTTTACTTGTGATTGAGGTGCACTGGCAGTGCTTTATGCCATTGTTTTTAAAAATGCTCCTTTAAAATGATCTTTTCCATACTTGTACCTTTCTTTTACTAAGCCTGTCCATGCAATTGCACTTGTAATTATACACAGCAGCACTCACACTGGAATATGCAGAAACAGGAGAATGTACAAGGACCAACTCCTACAGGATGACAGTACAGTGACCTCTATTACCTACAAACTGACTTTTAACAAATGTTAGGTTACATATAGGTCAAGCTCAAGGAAAGATATGTAGGCTTTTGGGGTGTGCTTAAAGGAGACAAGTCAATAAACTTTTGGTTTGTAAGATGCCTATTTATTAAACAGATAGCACATAGAAAAATAAACTCAACATTTTAATATGTATGTATGTGTATATATATATATATATATATATATATATATATATATATATATATATATATATATATATATATATATATATATATATATATATATAATTTTCTATGAGCTGTGAGTCACATCTGCATGTATCAACTACTCAAGTCTTGAGTGTCATTTAATCCAAGCTAGGGGAAGGTCTACACTGTATAGTCTTACTGCAAAAGTTTTCTTCAGTTTAATATTAAATGGCACAGCATGGCTTATATTTTTCAGGGATTGACTTCTTTAAATATATCTCTAGGCATGTTCATATCTGTTGTTAAAATGTAATTCAGTATGATTCTTCAAGCCATAGGGGAACCTTCTTCTCCTGTGACATTATAAATGTTGTGTATCGGTCAATGCTAAAACATAGTCTGCCCTTTGCTACAATTATTCATTGAGGATTCATATTTACATATTTTGTAAAATTATTTAAACTAAAATAGTTTCATGTATTGATTTCCTGTCTGTAATAATATCTATGCAACCGCCCAAAATTAGATTCGATGGATCAAATAACATTGTGTTAGATCAAAATGAAATCAGGAAGCCTTTGCTTAATGGAAGCTTTTAACAAGATGACGTAACAGCCCAATCCCCAAGACGATTTTAAAATATTGTAGAAAATGAAGCAACGAAGCAGGGAAAGGTACTAGGAAAAGGCTATTGATAAGGTTTAAAAAAGTTGAAATATAATGGATCAATCCATGAATTTCATCTAATAGAAGGCATACTGACACCTGTATTTTATATTCTATATTGTCAACACACGTCTGCTCCAGACCAATATGACAGAATACCCTTCAGATCACTGTATGTAGTACCCACAGTTGTATTTAAAAAATACAATGGCTTTGAATGGCAATAAAAGCTTCAATCTATAGGACTTTCTCTGTGCCCCTTTTCATAAGTTATATATGTGTAAAAAGCATTCACGTGTAATATTCCTGTCTATTTCTCTACAGCTTAACTCAGTGTTTCACATGCTGAGCGATATGCCAGCATGTCTGTCAGAATGGCCCTTTCTGCTCTTTTCTCCAACTAATTAGAAGCTATTTTCTTCCATTGACAGGCAGACCACCACCCACTACAGAGTGACTGAGAGCATCTATATACATATAGGTTTTATATACTATATACAAGGTTTCATGCAGTGTCTTTCTACTTTCTTTGTGTTTGGAGCCTAAATAATTGTCTAGGTTCTATGAGCTGCTGATAGATACTGAATCTTCACTGTAGCTAATAATATATTCTAATCATAACACCATTTGGTAGCTTGTTTTGAGTTAAGGTCATGGTATAAGGCTACTGTATAGCAACAAAAGTGCAAATAATAATGATGTTGCCGGTGAGTACCAGTGCCTGTTATAGAAAACAAGATAGTAACCATGAGGGTTTTGGAACCATAGCCCACCCCCTGTAGAAATAGGAAAACATAATGAAAGAAAAGAATGCACTGTATCTACAAACCAAAAAAAAAATTAGTTATGAATAGAACTACAGTCTTCCATACACGGGACCTCAGACCCTGTTATTAAAGAAATTCAAACTTGGCTTCCAGCTAAGTCTACCCTGTGATGGCTCTAATTTTTATTTCATTGCTGTTGGTTTTACACGACTCACATCTGAAGCATTTCAAACCCAGAAAACCGTCACCACTCCATGATTATGACATCTGTTTTACACAGTGAGCAGGCTGCAGGATACATACTTTAATCCCCCTCCCTTTGTAACAATGCAGACGACAGACCGTGGGGAGATTTTCAGGTTTCAGTTTTACATATAGACTGTGAATCTGTGCTTGGGGCAAAATTGAGGGTTGTAATGTTGCGACTGTAGGTCTGGGGTGAGTATTTCCAATCTAGTAATTTAGTCATTGACATATTTCTTATCTCCTTGCAGGTACTCATTCCAGGATGAGGAAGACATGTTCATAGTGGTTGATTTGCTCTTAGGCGGTGACCTACGCTATCATTTACAGCAGAACATCCAGTTTACAGAAGAAGCAGTCAAGCTGTACATCTGTGAAATGACCCTGGCTTTAGACTATTTACAGAATCAGCACATAATCCACAGGTAGCATAATGGTGTTTATTATTTAATCAAGATTAGCGAACCATGGTTTTACAGTACTGGCTACCTTAGGAATTCCAGTCCACTGTCTTACATCATACATTATGTGAAACAGCTAGTTGATGGACACGTGTGGTGTTCATTTTTAGTGGCATGCCTGCTGTCTATGTTTTGCGTTACAGTCAAAGACACCCACACAATTTTGTAATCTATATCTTTTGAGGTTTTAGCGTTGAATAAACTAGAGTTAGATTCTAACAAATATAGCAGTATTTTGATGGACAGAGCAGCAATGAGGTATATAGGTTTAGGAAAGTTGTACAGCATGTGTTTGTGATCATATCCCAATCAGTGGTTATCTGAAGTATGTTCTGTACCATCAGTACTGAATGTTTTTTTTTTTTTTTTTTATGTGTCTTCAGTAACAATGGTTCTGTAGCATATTTGCTTTGTTGAGCCCTGTGTGAAGCTTTTTTAACTTCCTGCTGAGAGGACAATGGCTCATGTCTGTGATCCGTGCTAGTGTGAGATATTGGAGTCTGTTTTAATGATCTGAACAGTGACAGATATTAATACCTTTGCTCTTTAAATGAATTTTCTGATATTTCATCCATTTATTGACCCGTTTATTACCATTACTACATACATACAGTAAAGAAGAAAAAGAATCAGGTTTATGTATTGAATCAGGTTTATGTATTGAATCAGGTTTATGTATTGAATCAGGTTTATGTATTGCCACTGTTTAGTTGACCATTGAAATACACTTCAATACCTCTGCAAGAAGAAAAAAAAAATAGTCATGCAGGATTCAACAGAGTAGTATAAATTACACATGTGTTCTATGTCAATCCACCAACCCTAATTACTGCAAAACTTGCCACATTGGAATCTGTTAGACTACTGGTTTCAGTACCTTGCCCTTCTTGGTTCCCTGTAGACCTTCATTATTTATGAAAAGAGATGAAAATATAATAAACACCCAGTCTACGTAGTGTATAGTCCATCCTTTTGTCTTTGTTTGTACATCAGTACACACCCTTTATTGCAATAATTAAATATCCTTGAAGAGCAGCAGGAAGCCTCCAGGTCAGTGTTTTCTGTTCCATACGATGGTTGTTGACAGGCATATACCATGCAGTGATTTGGTTGCACCATCTCAGATAAAGTGTAACCTAGCAACACTCTGTCATACAGCCTGTGAGGAAACGTAATGCAGAACCATTCTGAATACGTACATCAACCTTACTTATAGGGTTTGAAAAATTTTACTTAAAAAAAATAATATAATTATTCCTGTTTTATAAATAATTCTACGGTGCTTATTTGCTTGAACAGAATTAATTATTGCATTTTTGTGAAATGTCAAAAAAAAAAAAAAAAACCTAAAACATTTTGACACTAAAAAGCATAGTCGAGACAACAGAGACAGAGATTTCCTTTAAGAGATTGGCATGTACTGCATACACTTTCAAAAACACTGCTTTTTATCCTCTGTTTAGTTAAAAAAAAAAATTTATATATATATATATATATATATATATATATATATATATATATATATATATATATATATATATGTAATTTGTGAGATATTTCCCCCAGGACAGTTAACCCTAGTGAATACTGTCTAACATAAAGTAGTATTTAGCCTTTCCCTGTGAAATAAGACACCAATAACTTGTATTATTGCTTGATAAAACTATTGACATGTTTATGACAAATATTACAAGTATGTATTATAAAAAGCACATGTGGAATGCTGTATTAAAATAGCCTCTCTGCATCACTTCCTTCTGTTTCTAATCAGGAACTCAATTAAGTTCTCAAGCCGTCTGTTCATAACTCAAAGCTGTTTTCTTTTAATTATATTTGGTTCTTGTGTTTTTTCTTTAGGGATCTCAAACCAGATAATATCCTTCTGGATGAACAAGGTGAGACTGTACTCTATGTCGGATTTGTATATCTTGGGTTTTTTTTTCACAAACGAGTCTTTGCTGTCTCATTTTCACATTCTGCATTTTTTTCCTAAAATGTTTTAGGCAATTGAGGTCATTTTGAAAGAATCAGCCCAGGCCAGAAATAAATGGTCCAAGGTGACACACTGGACGTCATTGAGTAGAGAAAATATCAGGCACCTTTACTTTTCTCTATCAATGTTTCCTTGTAATTGACGGATTCAGTTTGGTGGCTGATGCGTGACTTGCAGCAAATTGCAGCAGTACTTGCTCCTAGCAATAGTGTAGCCAGCTGACATGCCCCATATTACAACCTGCCTTTAAGCAATCATTGCTTTTCTCAATTGTCAAAACAGTTTGTGATCCAAATGTACAATATAACTGTTTACAGTGCGTGACATTGATAAAAGAAGGAAAATACTGTTAAAGGTCTTATTCCTTTTGAATGCAGAGGAGTTATATTTTCAAGGACTTCACAATCATTTTAGTCTTTACTAAATGAAGGTGACATGGCTTTAACAAATCTTGAGTTGGAAAGTATGATGTCAGCAGACAGGAGTACATGTTGTTCTAGATTTCTAAGACCTCTAGTGTGTTGATAGCTGCTGTGGAGCAATATAACCCACAGCTGTGTGTACACACTGCCTCGCCAAACAGCACAGTATTGCAAAGTTATTTGCTTAGTAAAAATAAATTGATGCCTTTTGAGAGCTTAGTGATGAAGCCAGACAGACAACACTCAATAAACTAACATACTCTTCAAGGTACAGTATAAATTAAATTGTAGAATTAATACGGTATGATTCAATAAATTGTTTGCAAACAAATGTTCGCCCTGTAAATAAAAGCAATGCTGTCTGTGCAAAATGTGCACCATCACTGTACAGTGCATAGATTGAGAAAAACGAAATGCTAGATAGCATTGTGATACATGTTTATCATTATAATCGCATATCAATGGCAAAAATAACATGCCTTGAGACCTCATCACCAGACACAACGAAGTAATATTCCTACTCACTAAAAGAAAACAAAAGACTTACGTTTAAGGAACTAGTTTCCTATAACAGAAGAAACCAAAACCTAAAATACATAAAAACTAAAAATAAATCTGTACTAAAATGAGCATTCCATGAAATGTATAATTTCTAGACATTTCTGGAAAACAAAGAATTTTAGGAAAAATCTTGTGTAGCAAAAGTTTTGCTTTTGTGGATGAGGAAAAAAGTTACAAGAAATGTCTACAATTATTTATTTCAGCAATTCTTTTGCAAAGTGCTAATTCAGAAGTATTCATATCTTTTAATGCTATGATAGTATTGTCTACAAGGTGCTAGAAATTTCAATATGATAATGCAGAACCTAATTCTAGAAAATTCTAGAAAATGCTGGATTTTAGGTGAACATTCTTAGAGAGTATAGAAGGGTTAGGTATAGGATGATTGCTGTCATTGACAATAAGTCAATATGGGAAAAAGTAATGCGCAATCTGAAGACCTTAGGCAGAAAATTATTTATTGTCATAAAGCTGGAGAAGGATACAAGAATATTTCCAAGCATCTGAGTATCTTAATTTCAACTGTTGTTTCTATTGAAGTACTGTCACAACGCTCCATCGGTCTGGAAGAAAGAAGGTTCTTTCACCAAGAACAAGTAGAAGAATTGTGAGGAAGGTTAATAATAATCTGAGATTGACTGCCAAATATATTCAAAGTGAACTGGCTGCAAGTGGGACTGGGGTTTTCATTTCAACCATAGGTCGAGTATTGCATGGTGAAGGTCTCAATGGTCGCAGGCCAAGTAAAAAGCAACTCTTAGTAAAATGTCACAAGGACAATCACTTAAAGTTTGCAGAACGGCATTTCAGTCATGGATATCAGTTCTGGTCAAAGGTTTTGTGGATTGATGAAACAAAAATCGAGCTATTTGGTCACGCTGATAGTCATTATGTTTGGAGAAAGTCTAGTGAGGCATACCAACTGTCAAGCATGGAGATGGTAATATCCTTCTATGGGGCTGTTTTTCCTCTAATGGCACAGGAAATTTAGTTCCAATACATGGTAAAATGGATTCCATAGCATACCAAAAGATATTGGCCAATCATCTGAAACCCTCCACTACAAAACTGCAAATGGATGTTCCAACACAACAACAAGCCAAAGCACACATCAAAATCTACTTCAGAATGGTTAAAGAAGAATAAAATCAAGGTTCTGGAATTTCCTAGTCTAAGTCCCGATCTAAATCTGATTGAGAATCTTTGGTATGAGTTGAAAAAGGCTGTGCACAAGAGAAGTCCTCGGAATTTGAATTAACTGGAACAATTTTGCATTGAAGAATGATCAGAAATCACTAAAGAATCATGCCAAAAGCTCATTGACAAATATCCTAATTGTTTAAAAAAGGTTATTATATATATACTGTAATTGTGTGTTCTTAGTTTTTGTTTAGTTTGTGTAGAGATACAGTATTTGTAAATAGTTGGCTGGTGATTTAGTAATTCTATGTCATTAAAAATGGTTGTGGTTTAACATAATACAAAAAGCTTTTCTTTTTTAGGCCATGCACACCTCACTGACTTCAACATAGCAACAATAATAAAAGATGGTGAAAGAGCAACTGCTTTAGCTGGAACGAAACCATATATGGGTAAGACACAAATGCAGTTAATTAGCCTGCCTTTTTATAGACATCAAAACAAATGGGTTTTATTTGCAGACCTTTGGTTGCAAATCATTATCTAGCTTTTTTTTTCCTTTCTGTCTGACAGCATATGCCTCAGCATCATGGCTCAAGTGGTATTTATTCCGGGCAGCACCTGTCTGCTCTCCAGCAAGTTACAGGAATTCCTGACTCTCGAGGCTTTTTTATAACCTTGGATTGTTTCTCAGTTTGTATTTCAGGATGTTTTAGATATAAATGTGAAATCTGTAATCCTTAGTAACCTACTTGGTTCTACCCTAAGCTAAAAGCATTATAGAAACCTGAGGAAGTGAACTCCAATGCTCCCCCTTTATAGTCAGGAGCCATCTAACTTGTATACATCTGCCAGCAGTGCTGCCTTGAAAAATAAAAGGCTGAATAAGACATCCTGTTTGGGAGTTTCTCAAGTGGCTTGAGAACCTTTCTATTCCACTTTCCCATCCGACACATCCAAAACCAGAATAGCTGCTACCTTCAATTTATGGATGAGTAATTCATATTGGCCCTTAGCATTTGCTACACTGCCGAAATGTACACTATAGGTTGGAATTCACAAAGGGATTTCATTACTGGGCTCTTATGTATTCTTACGTTTTTAATAGATTTGTTTTCTTCTTGGAAGAAAAAAGAAAATGGTTCTAATTACTTTTTGGAGTAAAACGCTTTGTAAATGTTTTTTAAGCACCTGAAATATTCCACTCCTTTGTGAACGGGGGCACTGGATATGCTTTCCAAGTGGACTGGTGGTCTCTTGGAGTCACTGCTTATGAAGTTCTTCGGGGATGGGTAATGTATCTCACAGCTGAAAGTAGATGTGCTTTGATACCAGGAGTGGCAGGCAGAACTGTCCAAAAAGATTGACTTGTTTTTGTAATCTCTTCCTCCCAGAGACCATATGATATCCATTCCAATAGCACAGTGGAGTCTCTGCTGCAGTTATTCAGCACAGTGAGTGTGCAGTATGCATCTGTTTGGTCTAAAGACATGGTGGCACTGCTGAGGAAGGTAATTATTATCAGTTAGTAGTACTAATAATACTACTATTATCATTAAAGCTTGTGGGTTTGCTAGGCACATTTAAGAGATTTTATGATTGAAATTGAGGCAAGAGAGTCAAAAGATCACCGTTTCACCTGTCTTTTTTGTTTTGTTTTGTTTTTTTTGCACAGGCACATGGTCAAATAACATGGCCTACCAAGCAGGCAATTTTAAAATATTTCATTCATCATAAAAAAAGGAAGAGAAGAATACACAATTGCATTCCCATTAATCATGGTGGTGTGTTGTTTATTTCTGCCCTACTTCTGTTTATTCTGTTATGACCACATATACTGTACCTCAGGCACAACATCATTACCTGTTTTGTAGCCTCCACTGTTCACTCACAAATAGAGAGATGTTACCTGAATTACTTCAGAATACTGCCTGTTCAGAATTCAAAAAATGTAGTTATCATTATCATTGTACTATTACTAAAATGTTATAAAAAAAAAGCCATGTTTTTCACCCAAGGTTGATCCCATTCTGTGTCCTTACCGCATTGCCAGGTGGAATTATAAAGCTGGCTGACTAGCGCCCTCTCATGGTTTAATAATCACAAACGTCCTAAAGTCTAGTTGAACAACAAAGCAATCGTGTGTGTTTGTAATTAGAATTGAAGTAGACACACACAGGTACATTATGGGGAAGATGCTATTCTTTTTATAAGTTGTGCCCTTGAGTACAGTAATGAAAATATATTAATACAGGTATACACCAGTAGTATGTTTGTAATCATTGTTATTATTATTTATTTCTTAGCAGACGCCCTTATCCAGGGCGACTTACAGTCATTGTGTATGTATATTGTGAATCAGTTCACCACTATCAGTATTTATACTCCTTGATATTTAGAACACTGTACAGCACTAGTATAGTGGGACTGGAACAATACAAACACATGTGTCCCTAGCCAGCAGTCAAAACAAGACGCACCTCATGTGAACTGTATAATGAAAAAACTCTCTAATTGGATTACACTGTACTTTAATTCCATGGCAGCTTTTGTATGAGAAATGCATGAGAAATTAAATATTAAGAAGCTTCTGCCTTTGTGTTTTTCAGTTACTTACTGTGAACCCTGAGCACCGCTTCTCCGGCCTCACGGATATGCAGAGCTCTCCGCTCCTGTCAGATGTGAACTGGGATGCTGTGTATGAAAAGAAGGAGGAAGCTGGCTTTGTACCAAACGTAAGAATGTAAACAATGCAGATACATACACTACCCTGGCTCCAACAAGTATAGGGACTGAGAAATAAAGGTATTTATTACTCCTTTTAGTCAACCCTTTTCCTGTTACAGAAAGAGGTATAACAAGCGTCCCTGTGAAGATGATGCACAATGACACACAGAGAGAGCCAAGATATTTTTTAAGATGTTACATGTCTTCACAATATCCACAGCAGAAATCCAAATACTGTATGTGTTAAAGTGTTGTTATGATAAAATAAAATGATATGATTGTTACATATGGTGAAGTAATATTTTACGGATGGGGTTTTAGGTTTCAGTCTTCAAAAGCCTTTTGTTCAGTTTTGCTCTACTGTTTTCACAGAAAGGCCGGCTTCATTGTGATCCTACCTTTGAACTTGAAGAGATGATCCTGGAGTCCAGACCCCTTCATAAGAAGAAGAAGAGGCTAGCAAAGAACAAGTCAAGGGACAACAGCAAGGACAGCTCCCAGTCCGTGAGTCAGACATGGCTTATATCAGAACTACATGAAACAATCAACAATGCTTCACGCAGAAATCACATTTTCAACCTTTCAGCTGCTGAGAAGATATTCTAAATTATGAATTCATTTCTTGTAAAATATGCATTGGCCTTAATTATGTTCTGAATAATGTACTTGTCTTGAGCTTGTTTTTAATATGTGTTGATTGCACATTATTTAGGTAGGTGGTCTGAATTGGGTATAAATGCCTACATGTTTATAGAAATTTGAACATTGCAGCTAAAAATAAGTTTATCAGCACCACCTAATGAATTATTTCCTGATCATATTCTGATGATTTTAAAATGAGAACTTCATTATACACTAATACAGCTGCGAGTGGTTTTTGGAGAAGTGTATAAACCATTTAAACTAATAAACAAATAAGTTGTGCAGTAAGACAGACACATTATTAAATCCTTGTCCTTTTTTAAAGGAAAATGACTATCTTCAGGAGTGTCTAGAGGTTGTACAACAAGAATTTATGATCTTCAATAGAGAAAAGTAAGTATTGACAAATAAATAACTGTCTGCAGATGTCAGGTCACATTAAAAAATTAGACAAGACCTACTGAGTCTTACATTGAAAACATGTCCAACACACAACCAGTTTACTACCCCTTTCAGTGATAAATATAATTGGGATACCATTTATTTACCAATGTATTTCTTAAATAAATGTAAAGTTAACCATTGCCAGACCACAGCATTCATCCTAATGCAATAGCAAACTGGTACTGCATGGTACTGCAATTTCTGCATGTCTGCATTCTAGGACAAAATAAATGGCTGTGCTCCTAACACATGTCAATTCTGTGGTCTTTCTCTTTGCAATCCCCCCAAAACAGGTTGAAAAAAGGACAGGAAGAGTCGAGTCAGTCGGAATGCCAGCTGGAAGCTGAGGGAGCTGCTGCAGATGACAGGGAGGCTGAGAGCTCCACTCTGAACATGTGCAGCTCTGTGTGTTCATCCACAAGCAGCTGCTAGAGTCACCTGCCTTTACTCAGGCTGCACTCTAGAATAATGTCCTTGCCAATACAATTCTCAGCCTTTCTTTTTGCAGCTGTTATTGGAATTAACCATGACTGCCTTTAAATCTAACTTTGTAGCAAAAACAAAAAAGTAGTCTTTGAACAATTACATTTGTAAGGTCAAAAGAGCAACACCTCTATGCAGCATTGAGCATGGTGGTGAAACGGGCTTGCCAAGACACACAGGGCATGGCCAACCTGAAACTCCAGGGTTCATGAGAGACACTGTAGGAGACCTCTCTGTGTGCAGTGATTATTACCCACCTGTTCAGTTCAGCATGGTTCAGAACAAGGGCAGGGGAATTGCACATCCCAGCATAGAAGCCACTGGCATGTTGCTCTTCTCTGTCAGTAATTCATAATGTGTGTGCATGGTCCCCTCTACACGAGTTTGCAAATCAGTGCCATTGAAGTGCCCATCTCGAATGACTGTTGAAAAAAATTTCTCTTAATGAACTGGTAGCATATTATTTAAATAATACAGTATTTTTATTTAAAAAAAATAAAAAAATAAATAAAAAAATACCCCTTTTAAATTATTGGGCCTGATTGCTGAAACTTTAAGGACGGTTTGAAGGAATGTATCGTTAATGACTGTTTTTAAAATATTTTGCATTAATATTAATTAAGCCTGCCTTTCATGAAAGTCGTTTCAGCTGTTTTAGATCTTTTTTCAAAGCAACTCTTTAATCTATTAGAACATTTATAAGCACTCTTCAAAAAAAAAATTGACCATAAAGTTCTGTGACTAGGGCCTTTTAAAGAAATATTATGCAAAAGTGGCGTTTGGTTTGCTTTTTGTATAAAATAAATTCCATTATTGTTGCACATTAATATATGCAGGTACTTTCTGAAATTCCTTATCAATAGTAATGTCTTTGATCCCATAGAAAAGATATAGGTCTATGAAATACTGCCTGTGAAAACATTTTTGGTCAGGTAGAAAGGTGAATAATATTTTTACTTTCTCTGGCCACTAGAGGGAGCCATGGAGTGTGGTGCTGTCATCTAATGAGATCTACATTTTATGGTTCATTGGTAGGGGTAAAAGAGAAAATAACATCTGTACAGCGATGTCTTCATAGCGCACACGAGTAGCTGGTTGTAGTCAACAGGATATTGATTATCATGGAGAGTATGCTTAAGTAAAGCAGGTCTGACCTTTTTATAATACCACTCTTTCTCTGGGATCAAATAATGATTGTTAATTATTAATAACATCTGGATCTAAAGTTATTTGGAGATCTCTAAACTTATTGCTCAAGGATGATCTTACCTTTCTCATGTCACACATTTACAATATACAGCTTCTTGTTTTTAGAACTTGGCAATGGCTTATTTCACTGGTTGTTTTTTTGGTTAGAAACCTTTCTACTGCCGTCAGATCTCAGATGACAGTAATTGAATATTCTATAATTTCTAGATATTATATTATTACAGCAACAGTAGTTTAAGTTAACTAAACAGATTTGCTTGTTACCAGAATCTGTCAGAGTTATCATGGTGTGTTTAGTTAATATTATATTGCACTGCTCTTCAAGAGCTCATGTGGGTTATATATAACTTTGTATGTAATATCATAGTTAAAGTACTGCTTAAATGAATCAACAATCTGCTTTGTAATCTTGTTATAGAAAAGATGGAAGTGGCTTTTAGCCAGCAATCAGGTAGATGGTATTGTAGGTAATGGTCTTGTTTAGTATTGTTGATCTCAGATAGACCTCTCCCTTTGAAATACAAAGGGTTTATATTCAAATATAACATAACTTTGCTAAGAAATGGATAGTGCAACAAGTTGGACAAGTTGCAAAAAATGTTTAAAGAGGTGTGAGCTGATTATTTCTGGATTTTCAGGATCACTCAGCATCACGCAACTTAAATTTCAGTCCTAACGACATTATATGTAAATATTAAGAACATCATTTTTCCTCCACAGTTTTATGTGGAAAACATACTTATATAGGTTTAAGAAATAAAGACGTATGAAGCCAAATTTTCATACAGTGTTGTTTTCAAACTTTTTCAAGTGTGCAGGCACAACTTGCAGGCAACAAACGCCAAAGCTTTTATACCATTTACATAATCATTTCTAAGGAAAATCAAGTATGTGTCTGTCTTGTGGGCAGCATAGCCAATGTTTATTTCTGGAAGTATATACATTTGCGTTGTGCAAACCTGCATGTATTGTGAGAACCTTGAAAAGGGGCCATGGGGAATATAAGAAGCCAACTTGCACTACAAAATGTAGTCTTTACAAGAAAATAGTTGTGGTTCATACAAAACAATGCCATGCTCAGGAATAGACTTATATGAAAGAGAGTTGACAGACTGGCTGTGTAATTCAATAAAATACAGTTTAGCTGCACAAATAATGTCCCTTTTACAGTATTTTACTTGCAGTCCGTTATTGGACTAGACAAATCCCACATTGCATGCAACACACACCAGAGCACAGTACATTTACTTGTACTTGGGAAACTTCTAAATGGCATTTTGGCATGGCATAGACAACTACATTGTGCGCATATGAGCACAGACTGTCATACATTATCTTGCATAATTATAGAAAAGCCTACACAATTAATTATCTGTCCATTAGCGGTCAACTAGGTTTTTAAACGCAATGCACATTGCTTACAACTTATATACAATGTTGCCAATGTTGTGTTGAGTAAGTGGCATGGTATTTAGATGTTTACGGTTTATTTTGGCATTTTGTATTAGTCTATTTAAAACCAACACTGTTGGAATAAAAGTACCTCTTAACTGAGATTAAATAACTATAAGACAATGACGAAATGCTGACAATTTAGCAATGCAAGGAATGTATGTACTTCAGTGTAATTACTTAAGTGTATTTACTGGTTGTACTTTTTAATGCATGACAGGGATTGGTACTTGCAATGTAAACCATTTTTGAAAACAGTGTATTTATGTAGCAATGAATGTGAGATTTTTAATGCTTATATATATATAGACACACATATATTGATATCCTTGCTGTAATGAGAAAATAAACTAGTTCTTGTAACATGTTTATTGTGGTGTGGTATTTTCTTGTATAAATTGCAACAGACTGGAAAAGGGACTGGAAAATGGAAAAGAAAAATGTGGATAGAATCACTTTAAACACTCATCAGATGTCAAACTAAAAGAACTGAGCAACACAAAGAAACTGGTCATACTTTAGTGTATTAATCCATTTATAAAACAGCTATGCATGTGTTATGAGATATTTTGAATATGGTTAACAAGGGATATCTGAATTACAATACAATTACAAGTCCATGTCATGTTGGGAAGTAATTATAAGGTTTCTTATATATGCCTTAGTTACATATTATTATTATTATTATTATTATTATTATTATTATTATTATTATTATTTATTTCTTAGCAGACGCCCTTATCCAGGGCGACTTACAATTTCTACCAGATATCACATTATTTTTACATACAATTACCCATTTATACAGTTGGGTTTTTACTGGAGCAATCTAGGTAAAGTACCTTGCTCAAGGGTACAGCAGCAGTGTCCCCACCAGGGATTGAACCCACGACCCTCTGGTCAAGAGTCCATATTGCTATAGACCGTTATTTATATATATATATATATATATATATATATATATATATATATATATATATATATATATATATATATATATGTATGTATTTTTATATGTATAGTTTAATAAAGTGAAGAGCATCATTTATAACAAATTATAGATTGCATTATTGTTTTTGAGATCCTCAAACTCAAATTATTTTGGCGTCACTAATGTGCTTTGGAACAGAAAGCACAGTCTGCTGCTGAAACATGATTTGAGTATGTGGTTAATTGCGCTTGTTTGATATCCTTACATAATGGCACTTGATTAGTTTGCAGGCTTTAATTACAGGCTCTTTGTGATGAGATAGCCACGTTGATTCATCCTCGTCACTTATTTAATGAAGGAAAATATAGTGTACTTTAACTGGTCCTTGATCCCTTTGATTAGCTTTTCGGAGCTCTAAATACTGCAAGGGTGCATCTTAGGAAACCTGCTTCACCACCAGCTTGGGCATTTCCATTTCATGTCCCATGGCAATCTTCTGGGCATTGCACACAACAAAGCAGAATGGAAGTAGATTGTTCAAAGGGCCTCATTAAAATCAGTTTTGTTTTATCTCTGCTAGTAAAAAGCAGGCATTGGGAAATCACAGTGTTCCCAGTTAGTTCATTTGCAATGCCTCTTTGAACAAAATTGTTTGCATTCACACAATTGTTGTTGTTATGATACCATCGGAGCATCCATTATATACAGTGATTCCTAAAAACTACTCGCACCCTCCTATCTATATTCTTGCCTGAAAGTAGGAGTTCTTATACGAATAAGAGTTATCTTATTCTTATATATGCAGTAATGAGTTCAAACAGAAACAACAACACGATTACTCCACTGCGTCTTTGCCAGGCTCTAGCTTGATACAATATTTATAAGTTATAAAAGACATCAAATGACGTCATCAGTTTTACTGTGCACAGATGTGGTAGTAATTCATTTCTCTGTTATTACATGATGCAGGCTCAAAAATACATTACATTATTCAAATTATTTTAAATGTTTTGTTACTTTTTTAAGACTACAATGTGACACAAAGAACACACTTTTACATGTTATGCACATTGCCATTTTTGTTTTTCATGAAACAAATAGTCTGCACTTTTATCTACCCTTTGCAGTTCACCCTTCCACCCAGTAAAACAGTACGTACTGTACTACAGCTCAGCCCACAATAAAATTCATTGTCATGCCAACATGAAAGAAACTAAAATACAATGACAAACATTTTGTCTGGAAGTCTTTTTCTTTTTAAATTCAGCACTATTGAGTTTTCAATTGCTATGGACATCACACATCCTTCCAGTCGATTTTCTGAGTGGCATAGTACAACTAGATGCCATGCCTCCTGTACTTACTCTCAACTCCTGTTTGTGCTGCAAAGCACATTAGACCATGAACATGCCCTGTACCAGTACGTTTGGAAGGTCAAGCCCAGCTCATTTGACTAATTATTTAATGCAGGGGTCTCCAATCCTAGCCCTGGAGGGCCGGTGTCCCTCCTGGTTTTTGTTCCAACTGTACCTTAAATTACTTAATTGGACTAATAAGTATGGACCAGACTCATTTTTAGTTTCATGTTTCATTAGTCAATAAAGGCTTCCTAGGAATATACTGTACTACATAATGAGGTCTGGACCCTGTAACCTGTCAGTACAATACAATGCAGCATTATGATATTACCAGTAAGGATGTTTTACAGTAGTTTTATAAAGTGACTGTGTGTCAAACACAGCAGGAGCATTTTGAAAGCACTAGTCCCAAATCCCTCCACACTGCCTATATATTTTCTTAATAATTATTACTTTTTTGCCACTAGATGATGCTATATATCTTTCTTTTGTGGTACGTCAACGTGAATTGTAATATTATTGTTGCTATGTTCAAGACAACAACAAGATGGTAGTCTTTTTTTTTTTTTTTAAGCAGACATTTAAAATGTGAATTCAGCACTTGCTGGCATGATTATTTGCTGGTCAGTATTATAGGGCGGTAACCTTACTGGTTGCATCATTATCTGTTTCTCTCTCTTTATAGACTGCACTTTACACTTCCCTACATTGATCTGACACATTGTAAACGCTATAATACAGTATATTATGCTGTAAGGGGGTTATTTTCTATATCAGACTTTATGTGAGAACACTGATATATTGTGTAGTACTGTCTATAACAGAATTTCCTAGGTGTGCTCCGTGCTGTAAATGGTTGCTATAACATTTTTTTCATTTTGTATTCTTTGTTTTTTATTTATTTATTTATTTATTTATTTATTTTATCTGTCTCTCCTGTATTTGTCCTCCTTTTTGTTGTATATACTTTCAGCTCCTGGGGGTGTGTTTCCAGGGATCGGGAGAATGGGTGTGGGGTGGTAATAATATATAGTATACTGAAGGTGGATTCACTTTTAAAGTGTACATTTAAAGGTTAATAAATTGGGTCCCATTTCAAAACATTTATGATGTTCTGTGTTTAGCGGTACTCTATCTGGTTCATGGAGAATTGCCTTTCATTTTCAGACACTTAACCCTAACCCTAAGCCTAATACACAAACCTTACCAATTAACACGACATCTTTTGTCTCCTGCTAAACATGTTGTGACATTTTTAGATTCGGTATTCTTCACTCGGGTAGATATTCAATTTCTTTCTTTGTTATCCTTTTGGTGTGGTGAGATGTTCTTCTGTGTTCTGGTGAAGTTAATTCCTAGATATTAACATTTGGACTATTGACATATGCCGGTAGATGTACCCCTCCTTCCAGCCTCTGTGTAGAAATGGTCCTGGTGACCTTGGCTTGTATCATTAATACAGTGTCAGCTTCTGTATTGTTTCTCCTTCTCCTCATCCCTCTTAAACTTCACTACCTGATATTATTCTACTGGCCAGAACCTATAATGCACAACTTGAACCTTTATCTGCCCTGGTCTCAAATTGAAGTGCATGAGACAATGATCATAGTCTGTAGCTGCATGTCGCCTAGTAGAGAACTGTTTTGATCGTTATGTTCTTTTCTGAAATAGCTGATCCTTTTCTGTTCTGTATACTCCCTGGTTCTTGAAACATCTGCCATTTTAATATGGATACTGTATCTGGTTCGGTGGGAAAATTGTCTTTTATTTCTTGTCCCTAATTCCATAACCCTAACCCTAACCCTGATGTGCAAAACCTACCCAAAACCCATTTCGTGAATTAATTTCACTGTGCTATTTGCTCATACAGCATCCACACTATACAAGATTCTGCTCCTGGACATTCACATCTCAAAAATGTGCAGGTTAGTAGGTGCTGAGCTTACTGGGCACCTGACCAGCAGGGTTCATTGTAGAACAATGAGGAGAAACAGTCCCTGCCAGTTTTATCATCCTAAACTCCCTTCGGAGTCCCCAGAGAAGACCGGCCTACTTCGCACAGCCAGGACATGAACCTGCGCTGTATGACTCACCCTGCGCAGTATGCGGCTGTGCCTACCAGGTGAGCTGCTCGGGGACCCCATGCACACCACGAGGCTGTGCTTCTACCAGGTGGGCCGCTCGGGAACCCCATGCACACCACGAGGCTGTGCTTCTACCAGGTGAGCCGCTCGGGAACCCCATGCACACCACGAGGCTGTGCTTCTACCAGGTGAGCCGCTCGGGAACCCCATGCACACCACGAGGCTGTGCTTCTACCAGGTGAGCCGCTCGGGAACCCCATGCACACCACGAGGCTGTGCTTCTACCAGGTGAGCTGCTCGGGAACCCCTGATGCCCATTTATTTTTACCCCTTTTACATAGTTACTGCATGTGTAACATGCATTGCTGTTGCGGATCTGCCCCCTGCCGATGACATCTGGTTAAAAACTATTACAAGTCATGAAAACAAGATAGAAAGCATAATGAAGTAAAGAATGGTAAAGCACAAAGAAGTAGAAGAATGATAAAACAAAACATGGGTCCATTATGGTATACGATGGAAAATGGGCAGCTTAAGTAAGGTAAACTGCAAAACCACTGTGCAAATTTGCTATGGTACACTTTTCAATTAGGATGTTGTTCTCCAACTAAAAAGGTAAACAGTGTAAAGAATACAAAACTATGAATTGCAAGTATTGGCAGTTATTTTTAAAGCCTTTAATTGATGGTTTACATGTAACTGCAAATGAAATGGTCACATGAGATAAACAGAGTGACAGAGAGATTGATAGAGGTAGATGAATAGTTCAAGTACATGGAGGCATTCGTTTTTGTCATACCAGTAAACACCAACCCATTAGGATCCTAGTTTAAAAGGTAAATATGTTTGTAAAATACAGCTTTTGAAAGAAAACAAGGAAACTTAGTAGTGGTATGTTGGTTTTAAAAACTGTTACTTTAGTAGGAAGTTGCAAAGTACAAATATCAAATTTATAAAGGTAGAAGAACAAGAACCATTGACATTTAAAACGACAAATAATGTTCCAAACGACAGTCTTTCAATGCATTGACTGTATGGTTTTTGACAGCACCAATTTAAAAAAATTGTTTTAAAAAGAATATCCAAACATAATGCCCACAAAACAAAGGGGGTTCGTTTTCCTTGTGATAATGCACTTTGCAGCCAGGAGCAAGGGCTGGTTCTAAAATCTAGACATGTCTACCATCCAAGAAGCTCCACATGGGGAACGTAATGACAACCTACTGTACAATCACAATGTAAACAGGGAGACATTACGGTAATATGACATGGGACATACATTTTTTTTTTTTTTTACCACTAATATCATATGGTGCATGGTGTGACTCATGGACAGATACAAACATACTGACAACTGTTTTTCTGATGAGCAGTTAAAGCTTGAATCTAATACTTTTAAACCATTAGATTAAGTTTGGCCTGGATGAAATACAAATCATAGCACTACTATGGCCATTAAAAAACATGTTGCTATAGTGACGCTATCATTTTGATTTAATTCTGCCCCAAGGGACATTTTAGCTAGGAAAATAATGCATTAATCCCAACTGATTATTGTAAATCATTTTTGATAATGTATTAATCTAACCAAAATAAAACAAGAAATGCTTTACATTTTTATCTGATTATTACATGTATTTACATTTTCCTAAAATGATGAATTCCCGGCCAGAAGTGAATTAAATTAGCACGTTAGTCTTTTACAGCAGAGGATACACATCTGTTAACAAACAACACAGTAAGTGGAGTACATGAAAGTTATTGTAGTTTAGCTTTGCATCTAATTGTATTCTGAAATCTATGCATATGAATAAAGTTAGCATTAGAGCATACCGGAATATTTATAACAAGAACTGTAATATTTTATATACTGTAACTATGAGGAGTTCTTTCTACATGCATGCTGTTATACAATTGCAAAAAAAAACTACTGCCGGATGCACACTTTCATGGAAGAAGAATGAATTGGCCATTCACAATCACAGCTTGGGGTTATAGGCTACAACGTTATATAAAAATGAATGTTTGCCTGGATGATTCTCGCAGTTGATATGAGTATTCTACGAGCAAGCAGAAGAAGTGGTGGGGGGGGGGGGGGGGGGGGTGTGAGCGTCTTTTTGCTTTTCCTGGATAATACTCACAAAATGTTTTTTGTGAGTGTTTTCATACTTGAAATGACTAGCCAAAATACTGTACGAGTGGTTAGTCTGAAGAAACGAATGTCAAATTTCATGACAGCGAGGTAATATTAGATCTTCCTCCAGGGGGAGCAACAATCCGCTGTGTAGTACGTCTGGGAATATGGTCGTCCATCTGATTTCCTGCAACACACATCGTTTAGCAATAACATAATGAGTTGAACATAATTTCATTACAGCTATGTTCTTTAAAGCTGAATGAACACATACCCTGCAAATACATATGTATGAATATATTGTATTGCCAAGATCAAAATATAATTTTCACCTCCAATGACAGATTGCGTTGGTGCATTTTGAAATAGAAAATATGTGTAGTCCAATGTTTAAAGATCCTTGCTTAACATCACTGAGTTCTATTCAGTGGTCAGTGACTCTTTGTTAAACCTCAGCTGTGGAAGAACAGCAGCCGGCTTGTTTTATAAACCACTGTTTTGCTATTATTTGATTGTTTTGTCTACATGTTTGTGCTGGGCATTTAATAAATTGCAAATGTGCAATTTGCATGTAAGACATATACACACACTCTATAGGGGGGGTGCATTTTTGTAAGTTCTAATAGATAAGCTACAATAGACAAGGATTAGGTAATGTTGTCACCGCTTACAATTCATTTGAAAGACTTGCTTAGAGTTTTGTAGGTTGTGTCGATTCTGGTTTCAGTTTCATTACTTTTAAATTATTTTAAAATCTACTTTCATGGACAGTAGCTTGAAAGAGAGGAGCAGCTGGACCAGGACTATTTCTCCTAGTTGTGTTGGTTGTCCATGTATGCACTGGTTAGTTAGAAGGAGATTGAGGCTCTGTTCTAGAATCTATCTAAGTTTACACATTTCAGTCCACGCTTACCTCCTTTACTGCCTTTGGGGTTTTGCTGAGAGTTAGATGTTGCTACTTTTGAGAAAGTAAAGTACAGTGTGGTTAGACACATTCTACAGATAAACACGAGACATCTAAGGAACTACTGTGGAACAATTGTAATAAATACTTATTTCATTCCTGGTACCTTAACTGTTACATGTATTGTTGCAGTGTGGTCAAGCAGCTTTAAAGAACATCTAGTTATCTACACTCGGGTAAACATTTAAAGCTCCTTGTATCTTGTTTCATGTACTACTGGAGCAGGGTTGGAAATTAGACCCCTATTGCATATCAGTTTGTTCCATTCCAGGTTTCACAGAGTCTATCTGGACCTGACCTTAAATAAAGTAAAACCTGGAATGGTTGAAACTGCTATGTAATGGGAGCCTGATAGAAGAGAGGGCACTACCTAAAAAACACAACTTCCAATACTTACAACGTTACCAGGTTTATTTATCACAAAAATGTCCCTCAGTGTTGTTGCAGAGTGGACAGATCTTCCAAAAATCCATTACACAACTTCACATAATAAATTCACAAATACAATCACAAATGAATTATCCATGTAAAATATGAATACCAGATAAAGTAAATCCAGACTGATGCAGGTTCCGCAGGGGAGCCATCTGTGCCTTGCCAGGGCAGGATGACCCTCTGCATGACGGAGTGGATGCCACGGCTTTAGTTGCCGTAGTGACGTCATGGACTGGTCCGTCATAAAGGCCTCTTGGTACACCGCGGATGTCAGCCATCTTTCAAAGGAAAACAAAAAAGCATAAGATTTATACAATTGTGCAACTTTAGCCTTTGTACTGCAAAAGATGACAAGCATTTATCATCTAGGAGTCGTTAAAATATCAGACAAGCCTGTATTCTCCTTGGTCAATTACAATTTGCTGGGTGTTTTTTTTCTGTGGCATTTTCTTCTAACACTTCATTCAGCATGTGATAACTCAGCAACTGGGTTTCAGGAATGAAATGACCATTTACATGTGGGTAGGTCTGGCAGTATAGACTGACCAATTTTGGTAACCATGTGACTGGTCAGAGCGCAATACATTATTACAGGTAGAGACAACTTACAGTTATCCAGCAGTGGTACTGCATGCTAGCAGATTCAAAAAGTAAATATAGGACAGAGATCTATTTATATTGCTGTGTCTACAGGGATTTCAACAGTTGACATAAAACAAGAACCTTTATAAAAACATCTCAAATCATCTAGCTTTGGCCCCACAGTCTAATAATCTTCAGAGTGAGAAGTGTCAAATATCAAAGATTCCCGTCAAGAGCCTCTTACCCTGTTCCTTGCTTTTATTCTTTTGTAAACAAAGTCTGGGAAGGTCTTTCTAGGGATAAAGCGTCCAGACCCTTCTGTGACACGGAGTTTCCCATCTTCCAAGATGATTTTGCCTTGACTCATTACAACCACTGGAGCCCCAAGGCACTCCATCCCCTCAAAGATATTGTATTCAATTGCCTGGAAAGAAGAAGACAACTTCTTTTTATATAGATATAAAATCCAAAATCCTTCATTTGACCAATCAGGCAGCAGATTTTGTGAGGGTGCATTAGGCAGAGTTCATGAATGAAAAAATATAAAAAGCAAACAGTGTACCAAGTTATGTGTTTTTGCTGAGATGATCTTCGTTTCTTTGGGATTCCAGATGACCAGGTCAGCGTCTGAGCCGACTGCGATCCGCCCTTTCCGGGGGTACAGGTTAAAGATCTTGGCAGCGTTGGTACTCGTTACCGCTACAAACTCATTTTCATCCATCTTCCCCGTTGTCTTAGAAATGGAGCAGAAATTAGTTGAGTGCAGCTGTCATCAAGTCTGTTGTATAATGCATGTACTGTACACACACTTGCCAAAGTAGTCACCAATTTAACCTCACTTACCAGTCCCTGTGTAATTATACTTTGTAGTCATACTGTTACCAGTGGTGTTTAAGTAAGGCATATACCTGTAAAGGTTTGCCTGTAACTCACCCAGCCTATAACATTGGTTATACTGGTTTTGTCATTTTTCTTATGTTGTATCATAAAAACAAAAATCTGTAATGCCTGGTAACCTACTGATGACCTCAACTCCAGGAGGAGTACCAGATACAGTATATCCCAATGCACCCCAGGTTATATCCACATAATCTACAAGTAAAACACATGAGAAATAAGCATTTTTTTACTTAACTAGTGAACAAAATAAATACAATGCACATTCAATATGGCATACAGTGATTGCAGTGCAAATGTGGGTTGGGTATTGCTGATTAAATAGCATACCACAGATCTGTCCCAGATTATCGACATCCTTTCTTCAATCCCATTGGTCCCCTCAGGAATGAGTGTGAAGTTATCTTTGCCAACTGCTTTCTGGGCTGTTGAAAATGTGCAGTGGGCGCTACCAGTTACTTGAAGATCTCCACTATTGAAAAGAAAGAGGAATACAATACAGGTCAATATTTCATTCTGTACACTATGTAATGGAACCTGTAATAAAAATATATTTATTACCAAAAAGTATTCCCTGTACAGTACTTGTACTTGCTCAAGTAAAGACCCCGTAATGGGAGGCATCTATTCTGTGTTCACCACCTTACTGCAGATGAAAAACCTTCTTTACTATACATGTGCTAAATTACATAATTCCCAGAATTTTGGGGAAAATTGATTCTACAGTAGTTTAATCAATCCAATAAATAAGGGAAATTGAGGGAAAGCTGAACTTGTTAAGACAGGTGCTTTACCAGGGAATGTTACAAAAGCTAACGCATACTAACAAATACGAACAACTATAGGGAAGTTATAGAAACATGACATAGATATAAAGTAGGTAGTTATTTCTCAATGACAGTTGATAAGAAATACTGACCAGGACAGCAGTGAGTTGAGGTAGTCTGGAGTCGTGGTGTCTTGGCTCAGCGGAGGGGATGTGACGAAGGCAGCAGCTTTCGCCCAGTTCTTGCTCCAGTAGTGGGATCCATCAGTACCAAGACTAGCTGAGATTGGTTCTCCATAAACAACCATGCCTGAGAAACCATTGAAAAAAGAGAATAGGAATGTATTACCATGTATTATACAGTATACTGCAATTGAGAAGACAATATATCTTCTGTTTGTAGGCATAGCATCAGTGAAAGCAGAAGTGTGTTTTAAATGGAATTCTTTGTTCTTAACAAATCTATGCTCAAGTATAACACTTTAATTGATGGTGAAGACCTGATACTTTACGTGCTGCATTCCTTTTTGCTTTAGTCTAAAAATATAAAGCACTCACCCAGAAACAAAAATAACTGAATTGTTATCTCCTGCTTTAATAAATGGAAACACAGACCTTAACTCACATGAAACAAATAATAAATAACCCAGAACACATTTGACTCAGCTATTATACCTTTCCTTTTGGCCTGGGCAATGATATCTGCAGCACCTTTGCTCATAACTTTTGTGACATACAGTGGACAGTTGGCTTGCTTAGCGATGGTTATTGCACGGTACACAGCTTCAGTCTCGACCTAGAGAAGAAAACACCAGGGCACACATAAGAGCAATGTTCTCTTGAGTAAAATACTGTACATGTCCTCCTGTACATCCTTAACTGCTTTCCTTTCAGCTGTATACTGGAGCCCCTACCTCCTCTGGTCGACTGAGAACATGCCCTTCAGGACCTGTAATTCCAGACTCGAGCAATCGCTTCTGCTCCTGGAGGAACACAAAAGAAATGTGATCGAATCAGAGGCTCTTAAAAATAAAAATAAAAAAGTATCCTTTCAAACCACAGGCATGCGTAAGGTCTTTGCAGCTGGTTTATAATGTGATGGAAGTTTTAATCAGCTGATTGAAAACCGTGCAGGTAATAAAACATTACATTCACCTCAATGCAAGGCCTGTTAAATCTGTTGAGAGAAGGGTTTAAAAACGATACAACACAAACTGGTCAATTACATTTGCATCTATTAAGATCAACCAGTGTGTAAAGAATCAACTGGCAGGGCATCTATACTTAATCTTCATGTCTTCTAATGTTTGTATCCCTCCATATAATGTGGCCCTTTCTACTACAGACAGCATATAAGGCATACTGTCATCATGCTACCATTTGTGTTATAGGACACATATAGCATGGCATCTTAACTATGGGTCCTGGCTACAACTTATGAAAGGACAGCACTGTACCTTGTCACCCTCCCCTGAGGCTCCAAGGGCTCACTAACAACTGTCACATTTTACACCTCAATTACTTTACTTTCCTCCACAGCTCCAAGCTTTTTATACACAAGTCTGCTGTGGAGTTCTGCTGGCATGTGAAACTTTGCATTGGTCACATCTCTCAGCAAGAGTCATAAAACTGAAATAAATACAACTTAAAATCAGAAAGATCATTTTAAGGAAAAGCTGAAACACACCTCCTCAATGATGTCCCCATTTTCTGCATGTACTTGAGCAATGGCCCCCAAGTCTCTGATAATTCCAAATATCTCGTACATCTGTTTGTAGGAAACAAAATAGAATGCTTTATTCACATATACAGCTCAGTGGCTATTCTATAAAGTGTACACAATGCTCAAAGCAGAGTTCCTTGTACCTGGGAATCAGTGCACTGGTATTTGTCTTTGTAGGCCATGAACACAAGAAAGGAATTGACACCTGTTAAATAACAAAGATAGAACAAGACCATGAATCCAAACACACATAAGTCTATACGTTGAAGTGGAATGCATTCTCTATGCTATTTTACACAAAATGGTGTATGTGTAAGTGTACTAAGAAATGGCAACTCTGCTGTTTTCTGTTTCCTATATTGATATTTAATATTTAATGCAAAACCATGCTGGATTGATGCCTGGAAACCACTAGCAGGCTGCAATGCTGTATGGTAGGATGGGGGTTCTTTGCTATCTTTGTGAATTAATTAGAATGGGCTTTATGCAAATAACCCTTGGGGCTGTGTAAGAGTCAGTCTCTTCAAGTCATCATGCTCAATCAGCAAAGAGAGATTTAAGCATGCAGAAGGCAATCCAAGTAAAAAAAAAAAAAAACAACTAAAACACCAAATGACTTTAAATCATTGTGGAAAACACAGCTCTCCAAGGTTAATCACATTGTTCCACACTATTTAAATGGGCAATGTTTTAAATCCATATCCCAAGCTTGGAGAAATATCTAGCATTTTTAAAATTAGATTTCAAACCAGAATAATCCTAGTTGTGTGGTTATTTTTCTCCTCTCAGAACTTTTTATCAGTACAAAAACAAACAAACAAACAAACAAAAAAAATGAATTTACAGAAAGCCAGTCATTTACATTCAGAGCCCATTTCCTGTCCAGTAATTCCTATAATAATAGCTTGTCTGATATCCAAGGAACTTATTCAACAAGAAGAAACCCTGAAACATGCCAACCGCGTACTTTAGCCTTCTATTATTCCATGTTTATTAAGCATCCATTACTGCTGAGTCTTTGCTCCTAAAAATATGATCAGTCACCAGTGGCAGCTATTATATAGTATGATTGAAATCAGCATTTTTGTTTTGTCTGTAATGAATTGATCTTTAAACAGTGGCGGGTCTTTTAAATATTAGCAAAATGGCTACAGCTTATAAAGGCTGTATGTAGATCTGTCAGAGTCCAAATCAATTGAATTGATCCTAGTTTATTTTTTCCAAATTTTATTTTGTTTCCAAAACATAACATTTTCAATTGAATTAAGATTTTTTTTTCCTCAACATAATTCTTAATCTATATACTGTAAGAAATATAATACTGCTTATATTTACATTTCAGAAGACAGCAGTGCGTACCAATCTAGCTTACCTTTGTCCTTGATTAAAGCTTCAAGTTCTTCTGTGAGGCTTTCATGCCAGCGCGTGATATCCACATGCAGAGAATAATCACAGCAGGACTTGCTATCAGCCAGCTCTCTCCACTGATCATAAGCGACAAGGAGACTTGTTCCAGGCTCTGGGAGGACATGGTCAACTGCAGGAACAGGAACACATTCAGTACAGCCTCAGCCGCAGTACACAATGTAGTATTACATTTAATGGTGCACTGTCCCATAAGGATATGTTTATTATATTTCAGAATGCTTTTCTATACGGCCTGCAGCTATACCACCCTGGGGTTTGATCTTATCAACTTTCAGAAGCAACTCAATTATGTGTGACCTACAATGGGTGACTGCCAATAAATATGAAGTGCAGCAGGCAGCGTTGCTGGTGGGCTGGCCCATTGGGAGTGCTCTTCCTTCTAGGTCAGGGCTCAGTCAATGTCCCATCTGCTATTAGGGACCACTGTGCAGTGATAGGCGCCATTTGCTGGGTAAGACATTAAGCTGAGGTCTTGGATATTCCATGGCACTCTTTCTAAGAATAGCAGATGTCCTGGTTATATTCCAGTATAGGTCAATGCAATGCAGTTATGAAAGCGTTTCCCCTCTACCCTGGCTAATTGTTAAACAAGTCTTTCATTCCCCCACCGCTGTGAATGGAGGCACGGCAGCTTGTAAACACAATGCTACACCTCAAGATCTATCCACCTTAAATGTCTTCAAATACAATATAAATGATGTGCCCACAGTAAAACTATTGGATATACATTATCGGTATAACAAGGCAAGATTTTAGAAATAAAGACAATATTGGAGATCATTAAACTAACAAGCAGTCTTTTATTCTGGAGCTGTCGTCATTATCCTTTGGTAAAGTAGATGCCCTGTATCCTCATGCCTTCTGCTTGGGAACAGTATCTGCTGAAGTGATGAATTACCTATCAGGTACAGCTCACTGTGGTGATTATTAATGCTTAAATACAAAATGTATTGTAGCAAGCAAAGACCAAGGAATCCTATTTGTAACATTGAACATGAGTAACTGTACTTTGATAGGGTCTTGATCAATGACATTTAAAAAAAATAAATACTTTTGTTGTTTGTGGAATAAAATACAGACTGTGGCCTATTTAGCAGTTCTTTAATAAAAACTACCTAACAGCCCAGGGAGACCCATTATAAAGTGATTTAACAATAATAGACATGTCTTCCTAAAGCCTTTTTATCAGCTTGAATGAACTGGTCAAAAATCCCCCTTATCCTCTCTCTAAGAAATACTTGCTATGGGGATTTCAGTCTACATTGCAGCACAGAATTTGTTTTCCTGATCATTTATTACATACTGATCATGGTGGTTCCCCCTGCCAGCGCTGCCTTTGTTCCGTGGTAGAAGCCGTCGGCTGGGGTCATTCCCAGGTACGGCATGTGAAGACAGGTGTTGACATCTATTCCACCTGGGATCACCAAGTGACCATAGGCATCGATTGTCTTCACCCCTCCAGGAACAATAAGGTTTTCTCCTATTTGTCTGAAAATCAAATACATTCATTCTTCAGTTGCTTTGGCTCACTATTTTTGTTAATTTAGAGCAACACAATTCTGATATCTGTTTATTTGTATGCAGTTTATTGACATACGGCAGAGCTGAGGCCCTGCACATGTCAAATTGTATATATTGTGTATGTGTTTGTTTTTGTAAATAAAGTTGTATGGATTTTGAATTCAAGTTTGGCCAGGTTCTAAATTAGATTGTCAATTAGACCTGGTCACATGGTATAAAACAGAAGCCAGTTCATTTGTTCTGTGGGTTGGTTTAGGCCACTAGCTGCCCTAACCCTAACCCTAGCCTCAAATATGGTTATGTATGTATTCATTCTAGAGGCTAGAGCTTGAATCCAGACCAGCTGAAAAGCAAAATGATTTTGGAGGTTTCAACCTCTCATATAAACAAAAGTTTCAGTCAGTTTCTGTGGTCAAATTGACTTACTGACAAGGACAACACTGAAAAAAGAGATGGCTTCTCACAGTGACATTCTTGCAGAAATATCAGGGATTTTTTTTTTCTTTCAAGACATGGTTTGTATGGTTCTATAGGAAGCATGGAAGACATTATATTGCCGATGAATACTTACTTTATTATACCATCTTCTATGTATATATCTGCATAAAAAGACTGGTCATCGTTGACTATCTTCCCACCCTTGATAATCAGCCGGTCACTCTAGATAAAATACAAAATGACTTGAAGTTCGGACCAAGAGTCATATAACTACTGTTGGCAACACAGTATTGTGGAGTCTCTTTCGTGCATCTGTAAAAGTATGCAAAATGTCAGGATGAGCCCATTTTAATGATTCAAGATCCACTGTTATTTTGGTCAGTTAAATATACTTCATTTGAAACCAGTTTAGCAGTGTGGGCATGTTTAAAGGGCCTATTACTACCAAGGACTATTCAGAAAGTACAATGTAATTCAAAATGACACCCATCCAGGATGTCACAAAACCAACTCAACGAAAGAGACTTGCCTCTGATTCTGAGACACTTCAGTCACTGTGCACAGTGCCCTCCCAGACAGCTAGTAACACAAACTGGAGACGTTTCATTTTCTGAGGGATCTTACTGGGGATGATGGCACTGATTTGAAGTGTCCACATATACCAGCACATATAAAGCAAATCTGACACAAACAATGGCAAGGAGAAGAGAAACAATGATGTTCTGTGCCCACATTTATTTGAAATGAAGAACAAACCTTGTACAATTGTTACCATAGTCCATGTTTTGTTTTACCTGGAGAAACAATACTGTAAAATGTCAGAGAATAACAATGTTTGGTGCATTTAACTATTAAATTATTGACATGTTTGATCCCTCTTTTCTTAGATCTTGGCATTCAATCTCTTTAAAATCAGACTGCCAACTGTGCCAAATTGGGAGGAAGTGAGAAGGTTCTGTTTTGTGATGTTAACAACAATCCATTAGGGAGATGGGCAGACTCTGCATGAAAGCACATTGACACACAGAGCAGACACACACCCTGCTTTCCTGGTTTAAAGACTCTGATATATATTTGCAATCCAATGGCTGTCTTTTATTCTGCAGAAAAAGGTCTTTGGTAAAGGACACACCTTCTTTCGCCTATCATGCAGCCCATCTAAACATGAAAATATAATGTGGGATCTATTTTTCTTCCCTTTCCCTTTATTTTTATTTTTTAAGCAAACGGTTAACTACACATCAATTGAACGAAAAAAAAAACATGCAATTGCGCATTTGTTAAATTACTGAAGATCAAGTAACCTACATTTAACCTTGTTACTTTCAACTTAAATGACATTATACAAATCAGGTTTTAATACCAGTTTAGCTCATCCCCGACAGCGTTTTACGATATATAAAAAATTGATATGTGTTTTATGCAGTATTACAACAATATTCCACGGTGAACTATAATATGTATTTCATTTTAAAATGTTGTATTATAGCGAATAGCTACACAATATTACCGTCCTTATTTAATTATAGCTTTGGGGATACAAAATATAAACGAATCGTACATGGGTATTTATTTGCATATTAATGGTAGCATGTTTAAGAATCGATGGTTGTTTAAAGTTCACATGCTATTGAATTAATCACATCCCACCATTCCGCGTTTTCGTATAAAGTATTCAGTACAACAAAGACTTGCTTACTGTAAATTAGCAATTACATAAGATTATTGAGGGCAATCTTTATACGACACTCATATTTGTCTATCTTTAATCTGGTATAAGGATATCTTGATCAAGAATAAAGGGTAACACATCTCTGTATTAAATCCCTAAATCATGGCTGTCACTGTGTTTTCAATGGCTTCTTACCGTTATCCGAGGAATGTTCTTCTTTCCTTGGTAAGACATGCCGGTCGGTTAGGGAACAACACCGATTTCAGTATCAGAGAATTAGTAAATATAACACAACAACTCTGATTATTTTGTGTATGTAAAATGAATATTACGCGATATATCGGCTACAATATTGCTTCGTTTTTCGAATTCTTCCGTCTGCACACCGAATTAGCGATTTTATATACAGTATATATGTGTTCTGTTCCAGCTTGTGAGTAAATGGCTCTGAGCTCCCCCCTCTCCTCACAATGCTGGCTCGCTTACCATCTGTCTGATTAACATTCCAGACTCGCCCCAGCGGTTAATAACAGGCAGCCAGGCCTTTCACATGGATTTTCTTTTTGCTAAATGCAAACAAAAGGAAGGTTCGGCACTTTTCTCAATCACATCCGAAACAAAGCCAAATCTAGGGCTATGTGTGTGTGTATATACATATATATATATATATATAGATAGATAGATAGATAGATAGATAGATAGATAGATAGATAGTCCATGCATTTACACACTTCACATGTACTAGTGCAAGTATTTGTAGAGCCTATTCTGTCAATTATTCTTTTATGTTTGCTGTGAACTAAAATATCACCTAAATTAGATTCTCTTTTGAATGCTACAACTGGGGCCTTAAGAAATACTGTTTTCAATTTTTCTGAATTATGTAGAATCCGCAAGTGTTTCCAAACTATCTTAGAAATATTAGGCAAATGTTTAGAGTAAGTCATTATTAATGGGACTCTTTTGACCTTTTTATCTCTATTTTTATAATCTAGTAGATCTTCTCTTTAGTTTATTCACTTTTCTTAACTCCGTCGCTATAATTCTTTCTTTGTATCCTCTTTTTTAAGATTTGTTTTTAATACATTTCTTTGTTTTACATAGTCACTTTCTTTTGAGCATATTCTTCGTATTCTTATTCCTAGACCCTTTGGGACTGCACTTTTAGTGTGTATCGGATGTGCAGAGGACATGTGTAAATAATGGTGCATGTCAGTAGGTTTACAGAAGAGGTCAGTCTCAATTGAAGACTCCTTCAAGTTTTACTATGGTATCTAAAAATGATATTTATTTTCTTGTCCATCGAAGGTCCACCTTAAAATTACTGTGTATTATGAAACTGGAAAAGAGATTATTCTCCATGTGTCCAAACCCCAAAAATATCATCTACAAACCGAATGTAACTAAAGGTTCTCTTTCCGATTTTCTAAGTAATTGTTCTTCCCATTTCCCCATGTATGCTGTTGGTATTGATTTGTCTAATCGATTATCTAGTGCTTTTTGACAAGTCTAAAGTTTCTTTACGAAGGATACTAGAGTACAAGGATTTTACATCCATGCAAAATAAAATTGTATTCTCTGGAAGATTGTGCTTTAGTGATTCGAGTCTTTTTAAAAATGGTGTTGTATCCTTAACATAGCTTGGTAATTTCTCAACGTGTGACCTAAGTTGTTTTTCTGCTATTTCAGCTATTATGTGTGTTGGATTATCAATCGTGCTGACTATCATTCGCATAGGGTGATTTTCTTTGTGCACTTTAGGATTTCCTCTTGCTATGCCTGTTCTTGCATTATGTGGCTGCATGTATTTTTTTAAAATTCTTTTGATATAATGTCTTTATTGTATAGTCTCTCTGCAATTTATTTAACCTTTTTTTTACGGATTTATTGATCTTATTGCTTTTAACTTCTTCATATGTATCTGTATTATTTAATTCACATTCTACAGATTTCATATAGTCATCTGTGTTCATTATCAATATTCACAAACCTTTATCTGCTGGTCTTATACTTACATCATCATCATTTAACAACTCAATCATAGCTTGTTATTCAATACAGGTTGAATTAAGTTTACTTTTTTCTTTAGTCCTGCTATTATTTCTTGTTTAACTACTTCAATATACATATCTAACCATGTATCTCTTCCATCCGGAGCAGTCCAAGTGCTTGTACTATTAACCTTAATCCCATGCTCATAATTACCCTCTGTTAATTGAGTTTTCGGTGAACTCCCAGTGTGAGATGAGGAAGGACCTATTCTTATTATTATTACTATTATAAAATACAGAAGAATGTACTTTACATACAATATCCCCTGATCTTTGTAATAATAATCACACCTGCTGATAAGTGTTTTGTTATGAACCATTTATTAAGGCAAATGGTATTGGCCACAAAAAGTAAGACCAATCAAATACATTGAGTGTTCTGGGTCGCAGTTTGTCTCTATTGCTTATGCTTATATTTGGGAAATATAGTCAATTATAGGGATACTCCAGTATTCCTATGCATAACCACTCATGTTCCAGAATCTGTATTTCAATAGCAGTCAGCAGACTGTGGTATCAGTTGAAGCCAGGTAGAGGGAGCCATAGGGTAAACTTCTACTAGGTACAATATCTGGCTGTGATTATCAGCCAAAGAACAAACATTTGCATAAGACAGGGGAACCAGACTGGACAGGACAGCTGACGGTTACGCAGTGAGGAGGAGGTCAACTGTATTCTGTACATAGGTAAAGAGATGCAACGTTTTGAGCATTACGATTTGATGTGAAAGGAATAACTTATGGTTAGCTGAAACAGGTAAGAATTCTGGGTGAATGTGAACAGCGTCTTGCGACCAGATGTAAAGACATTCTATGAGGAACACAAATGTAATGACAAACTTGGAAACATTGAAAAAGACTTCTAGTCGAAATGTTTGTTGTTGAAATTAGTGTTTGCATCTATTAATCCAGCACTATTGGGTCTTTATAGTTATGGATGAACCAGCAGATATATCACTTTTTGTATTTTGTATATTTCTGCAAACTACTTTAATCAACATTTGAGTTCACTTGTAGCAACACATCACTGGTTACATACATTTAGATCACGCTTCAATTAGCTGAGTGGAATAATGTGGCATTGTGGCATACAGCTATTAATGAAATTAAGAGGTCCAACAGGTTTTTAAACATGTTGTGTTCCATAATCATAGTTAAAATGTGTATATTTTTGTTGGTGTGTAAGCAATATTTCACGTTAATTATGAATGAATCATACAAATAATAGATTCGACAAATATCTATACACATGAAATTCGGTCAGACTAGTAACATACGGTAAATTGTAAATAACACCCAAGAAGCTATCGAGCCTATTCTATTCCCATTTTGCTCAAAAATCAATAAACAGCCACCTGCTCTGCTTCTCATACTGGTTGCTGTATGACACCTGTGATGACACAATAATAGATAACCTATCTGGAGTGTACACAGTCCATAGGTGCCACATCCAGCTCTAGATGAATTAATTGTATTGCTCTTTACTTCACTTTTTACAACATTTTAAACTCAGCTGGTATATAAAACGTTTCGGGAAAATTGTATACAATTTTACTGACCTGTGCATCTCTTCTTTGACATACAGTACTTGTTTCACGCGAAACATACCTGATCGCCTCCACTCCCTATAACACCATTTCCCGGTGAAGTGTGCGTTTGTCCCTCGGGGGTTAGGACTGGTTCAGCTCGACCTGGAGATTCACTGAAGCTGGAAACCTCACTGACATCACTCCCAGTTTCACTCACAGCATCTGCCTCTATGGAAGATACTTGTCTGTTGTCTTTACGATGAAGTTTCTTGGCACCTCTTCTCCCGACACTAAACGAATCAAAGTCGATGGTTTTGTTCTCAAAAGCACCCTCCACGTTACAGAACATGCCACCAAATTTAACTCTTGGTTTTGGACTGCTGGTCCCAAGTTTTGACAACAATGATCCATCGTCATCTCTTGCTTGCGGCTTTCTTTCTGCCATTTTCTTGTTGGGGTGTTTGTTAAATTTCACTGTGCTTGGGATTAATTTGATTTAAAGCGGCGAGCATGTACAGTGTCCTCTTCTATTAACACGCAGGTGACGCCTTCCTCAAAAGAGCCGGAGATGAGCTGTCCAAGGGGTGTGGTGCTGAAACCACTTTACTCGGAACATCAGGGCGGGGCCGTAAAGATCGTGTGCACAATACAGTCGAGAAAAGTTTACTGAATTTGTTACACGAATAAACCCTGTTCCCTTTTTAAAGTAATGTTTAAGGAATCGCCTACGTTTTATGATCTTCTTACCAAAGTGAGACACGAATCCAGTAAAAATAAAACGAACACCTTTTAACATTTTGATCAAATTTCAACTAAAGGAGCGAATATTCTTCTTAAGATTTTTTTTTTTTTACTAATAGATTTTAGATTAACGTTGTTTCTTAACAGTTTATTAAAACCTGATCACCCGGAGCCAACTGAAAATGTAGTTTTCAGTCATACCGCGGTATAGAAAAACAATACATGACAAATAAAATAAATTAATAGTCGCGAATAATGAAGTGTCTGCTAATATTTTAGAGTAATATTCTTTGTTGAAAGACATTCACATGAAAATGTCTGAAATTATACTGAAAACACTTTATACTGTACAGTGCAAATAAAAAGATAACATAGATATACACTTTCTGCGTTGACTGCTCCTTCATATCAGTATTAAACTGTGCATGGGGTTTAACTGCTTAAGGCAATATAACAACATCTTACGTCATTATCATAACGCCGATATACAATACATTGTTCTGTTAAAAGATAACTATTTAAAAAAGAAAGTCCTGCAAGTGTAATGCAGTCTTGAACAGTATAATAAAATCTTAAATCTAACTGTGCTTGAGTGCCTCCACCAGCGTGCTTTCAACACTGCTTCACTGTTATTGTAATGGTATATGAATGCTTGGTAGCATAACTGTCTGAGAACAATACAAATAATGTAGCTAGGGTGCATCTGTTTACTTTGTAAAGATTACTTGCCAATATTGACTCCAGTATTCAATATACTGTACACTTTGCAATGGCAAACACTGAGCTGATGATTTAACATAAATACTATCGTTTTACTTACATATTAACAAAAAAAGAAAGCAAACAAGCAAACAAAAAACATGTTTTAAATAACACACTGAAATACATTCAAGGTTTCATGAAGCAATAAAACAATTATGTTTTATTAAAAATTTACAATAATATACTGTATGTATTTTACAAATGAATAGAAAGAGCTAATATACATGGATCACAATACAAAAATATGTGTAAAATTTGTAGCTGATCAACAAATAATCCTGGTTTTAGGGCTGCAAATTAATGCTTTATCACTTAACCATACATTACATATTTAGGATAGGAGTATTAAGAGGTTATATATATATATATATATATATATACATATCACATAAACACATGACTTCCGGCCTGTTTTGGCCAAAAGGGAACATTTCTTTGTTATGTATATAACTCTTGCATAAATTTACAATAGACCCTTTTTATAAAATGTGCAAGAAATAAACATGAGTTAATAAAAATATTCACAATATGGTTTCCTGAGTCTAAACTAAATCCATAAAAATGTAGCATTTGAATTTACCTTTTAATTGCTGACACTGCGTTGTCAAAGTGTGGCTTCCTTTGACCAAAACATGCAGGGGATCTGGCACCACAGCATGTATTGCAAGTTGAAAGGTTTATTAAAGAAAGTTGAATGTTTTTGTTCTCAAGCTGTGTAAGGCACTCGGGGGTTTTAGTGAAGGCTTTTAATTATTGTGTAGAATACTTCAAATAACAGCTTCTGTCCTTTGACAGCTTCAACAATATGTTTCCACTTGCCAACACGCACCATTGAGTACATGCCAGATGTCAGCTACTGGAGTCTGAAGCTTAAATGGATTTTAGTTTAGACACACTCAGAGACACTTGTTTATCTTTAAGTTCTAAATGATGACTTTGACGTTGTACATTTATAACAACAGCCGCAAAGAATTAGTCAAAATCTTAGATTTAGATTTATGTTTTATACCAATTTTAAGTTACGTACACCGAACACAGTACATGGAATCTAAACAACCCTTTTTTGGTAAATCAAATCCACACGTGATGTGGTACAGTTTCACTAGACTCTTCAGTCATCTTTAGAACACATTTGGTGCTTTAAAAAAGTGTTTGTGAGTGCCACATGAGTGGAAATAATGGAAAACAATACATTTGGCCTTTAAATGATCTCTATACAAATATCATCCTGTATACAAATAAACATATTTCTGTATCGATGACCACTTTATGTTACATGCCTGTATTTTATTTATTTCTTTACAGTTTTTCTCCTCAATCAAATGATCATTCAACTTGGTAGTCAAGAACGTTCATTTTGTTCTGTGCAAAATACTGTTGAATGACACCATGATATACACATACATACAACATGCAAAAGCATGGCCTGAGTATTAAATGAAATATGCTGCCGTTATGTTACTTGCCTTCTCATCATATTATGCATATAAAAATGCACCCTGTGCTGAAGTATATCGTGCAAAAACATGTCAAACCATTCGCAGAACTGTTATTTTTTTCCAAGCAGGCCAATAACTTAAGGTCCCCATGAGAAGAATTTAAATTAAGGCAGTTTTAGAAGTGCCTGCATCGTACATTCAATCACTCTATTAACCCGCAACTTATAGAGCACACATAGAGTACATGTTTGCAGGCAACCAAACCCAAACCTTGTGTTGTTTGACAAATAGACACATGGACATGTATCACAGCCTATAAGACAAAGTATGATACATCTGCAAATAATAATGCAATGAGAAAAATTAAAACAAATTCAGGTACCATATTTTAAAACAACATATCCAATCTAAATAAATGTATTTTATAATAAAAGTACACCATTTACTAAATAAGTATTCTTTTAATTGGACTATATGGCCATCTGATTACAAATTATACCCACAGAGACATCACATGTATTATTTACCAGACCATGGTAGGTTTCATTACAACCCTCTTTTGGACATTCTTACTTTTATGTTCTCAAGTGATTGATGAGACTGTTGGTGCTGGAACAGCACATAAGAGCCCAATGCTTCAGACTGATAATGCTCCTTAGAGAGATGGTAATCTTCACCGTTGAATTAGCAGTCCATGACAAGTTTGTTATTGTAGGTTATTAACAAAAGACGATATAATCAAACCCAGTGAATGATCTGGTTGGTAAGATTTCAGTGTTGATGGGTGAACTGGCAGTTTTACACAGCTGGTAAGAAAGTAAGACAGCAGATCGCTCTAAAGTTGTATTCTCCCTAGAAGAGACATTAAAAACAATGTCACACAGGGAATTACATGATGCACTAGGATATATATATATATTAAAATTATCTAATAAGCCACATTATACGTTACTTTTTTCTCAGCTGTAAATATTCTTACTGAATTTAACTGAACTTAAAGTTAATTGGTTGCAGATCTATCAATCTGTCATTTGACATGCTCAAGTTAAATTGATTGAAAGTCCTTCTTATATGTGGGATGAGAATTATTGCCTCCTTGCAGTGTAATTTTTGCTGAAAAGAAAACTTCACTTGACAGCGGTGCCATGGGGAGCAGGATTACACTTCTCATACATTTCAGTGGATGAGGTTGGAGTTCAGTGCTTGATTAAAGCCTTCAGCTTTATGAGCAAAATTTTAGGATCTATAGTAATGTTTCACTATAATGAAATTAAATATATATATATATACATACTGACTAAAAATGAAAAAAAGTATTGTATAGAAATAAAAGTGAAATTCTTCTACAGTCCAATCAAATATTAATTATGTTTCAGTTTTAGCATGTTCAAATTCATGTTAAAAAGTATTATGATAAGTAATCTGCATGCACTGGTCAAGATGGATTTTGTATAACATATTATTTTTTGATTTCCTCTCTGCTGATTCAACTCTTGTTAGTCCAAGTTTGGACTGATCCCACCATTAAGAGAGCTGTAACACTATACTGCTATAGAACATGTCATTTTGTCAGAGAGATTACATTTCACATTGCAAGTTATACATTATTCTACAATTAGGCTCCTGTAGTGGATAATATATAATGCATCAAGCACTGTCAATGCAATTACCCATTCACATATTCACATTCAGCAGATGGGAATGGACTGGCTGTCACAGTCCATCTGTGTCCATTCTGTTGACACTTTACTGGACCGGTAGGACTGTATCACCATGTGGCTTTGAGGCACAGGCATTGCCAGCACATCTTTGTGGAAGGAAATTAAGAGTGGTTTCATTACGTTATTAAATTCTGTTTTAGAGAATGAAGACATCAAACTTTTGAGATAAGCTGTGGCACTACTTTCAGGAAATGTTCTGCAAAGCAACAAACCAGCTGCAGTTCTGCTAGGATAGTGCCTGTGAATAAACGAAGTCAATTAAAAAATAAAAAAAGAGACCTTAAGGGTTTCTTAGATTTACAGTTTGCTGCAGAACTGCAATAAAATGAGGATAGATGGGCACATCACATCATCAGACACACTGGCCTCCTTTCAATGGCATCAGATGTAGACATCCTATAACACTGCTGGCAGAAAATGTAATTCTCTTAAGGCAATTTTCCTGTCATACAAATGATTCACAGATACGCTTTTAAAACTGAGATCAACAAAATCAATCTTCACCAAGCAATAACATTCTGAACATGCAGTAAAGTGAATATATATACTGTATATATATATATTGAATGGAGGTCATATGTTCTTTTCTCCAGTTTGTGCCTGGTCTTCCAGGCTTATGATGTCATCTACAACCTCTGCAATTGCAATATTGAATACTGTTCTGAGTTACACCCTCAAGCAACTTGTTATGTTAAATTAATCCATGACTATATCAAGGGCTTGTCCTCTTAATTACTTGTATCTATTCTGTTTCAATGCTCTTGGGTCATGCTAAAGTGATTGTCAAAAGCTACCTACCACTAATTATGAAAGTGGGAGACTTTTACATTTAATTTAGCAGAACTATTGGAAAACATAATTCCACTTGCTATTAAACATTGCTGCCTTTATAACCTCTTCTACAGCATATCTACTATAAAGGAGATCAAGTGCATACTACAAGTTGACAATATTGCATCTCAGTATAGACAGTATTGAGAGTCACAGGCAGATGGAATCAATCAATTCTCCTTCAGGAAATGTGACACTGTTCTAAACACACCAGCTGTCAAGGGACTGAATAGAAATGAGTCCTTTTTTATGTTAAACAGTATTTAACCCTGAATGACACCCAAACACAAAATCACAAAATCTTCTTCATTTTACAATTGTAATGGTTTCTTCTTCTTCTTTTTTTTTTTACAGATTAATTTTTTCAGATTTTATAATTGGATGTAACTAATAATAATCTGGAGTAAAAAGCTTTTAGTATATATATTTGTTTCCTTATATTGGATAACGTAATACTTTAAGTACTGTATACTTGACCAGTTAACATACCGGTACCTTTTAAGGGTATATTATACTGGTAATTTTCTTCACAGATTAGACTTTATAGACGTCAGATTCAAATTTCCAGGGGTGTTCATGCCCTATCATATTCCATCATGCTGACAAGCCTTTAATAAAATTACTTAAATGTATATTTAATGCATGAGTTTGTTGTGAGTGTATGTGTCTGCAAACACATACCAGTCTAAAGCTTTAGCTCCACCTGGTGGACAGTACTGAAATACTTCAACCTCCCATGTATGAGCCTACTTTTTCCTTACTTATTCCTTCCTTATTTTTTCCCTAACATGTATAAACTCCAGACCTCTTTCACTGTACGTGGTTAATAATAAGTGGGGCAAAAACCAAAACAACACCAGCGGTGGAAAACACCAGCAGTATTTTATCTTACCTTGAAGGATATTCTTCTGTCAGGTGTACTTATATCAATAAGCTCCACCACAGACAGTAAACCGGTTATGATCACAAAGTCTTCATTATTTGGTTTCAGTAGAAATGTCAGAAGTCTTCTGATCTGATTCATCCACTGATGAATGCTTTTTTTTTTTTTTTTACTGCTCTGCCAATCTTTGTTTTTCTTTTAATAAGCCCTCCCATGGCCTTTGGGAGGAAGACAAATAGATTTGATTTGACTATACTCATATTGCCAAAATCCCTTTGGCTATAAAAAAATATTAAATATAAATTCTGTTACAGTCCTGATTTCATTTACATTTTTCTCAACTGGAGGCCCTTGCCTTGTGTCCATAAAGAGAGATAACTGATTTTCCTTTTGCTAGTTCTTTGATCTTAGTTTCAGAAGCACCACACGATTGAGGTAAACATCTCCATATTGAGCCTTCTCTGCTTCAGAATACTGTGAAATACTGCTGCACAGTCTCTCAGAGGAACACATACATCTCTATTCACTCCTTGATACAAATCTGATATATTTATTAAAAATGTGTTCAATATCCTGTTTTTCGAGCTGTACTTTGACTGTTGGTTGGCTTATTGTCAGATGAAAGGGACTTGCTTAGATGACTCATTCATCTTGTCATTCTTTCAATAAAATCAACTGTTTTCAAGCAGAGGAAGGCTGTCATCATTAGCTTTACATGTTTACTGAGATTACTCTGGATAAACAGGTTGGAAGTAGGGTATGTCTCTTTTATTTTTTCATGCTTCTATACAAAAGCAACTATGCTTACTAACCTGCTCAGCAGGGAAAATCATCAATTTAAGAGTTCTTAAATTGCATTCACTAAAATCCAAGATTCCTTAATCAGCATCTTCAGTAAAGATACTGTTACTGCTGTCCTGGTCTTTGATTTTAGAAAATGTTCATCACTAACTAAACAATATCGTTTTCAGCAGCTTCTTCTCTGGTCCTGTCTCTTCCAAAGCCACAATTGTTTTGCAAGGTAAACTCACACTCCAGTGTTGTTGCTGTGTATACAGACTTGGCTTCTTCTTTTGTAGGGGTAACAAAAAAAAAAAACTCCATGGCTCTCTTGGCTTCTCTCCATCTGATTTTTCTTCTTTGATGACCACAAGTGTCTTTCCACATTTTTATATTTTTCTTGCCTTGGCCAACTAGTGCCAACTTTAGTAAGATACACACATGTCTATGTTCACCTGTTGGCTAAAAAACAACAACATCGCTTTAATACAAACAGATACATATGTAGCATACTCTTACTCTGTATGTGAAAATGGACTGTCCCTAACATGACTGTGTGATTAGTTATACAAATTGCCTAACTGACATGTGTTCTGTAATACATACAAGCTGCTACTCCCTGTTGCTTGTCACAATAAAAAGACAGCAAGGAGCTTGCTGGTGGATGCTGCACCTGATATTTGACAAGGAAAGGTCCTCAAAAGGAATGACTCTCTGGAGTTCCATCCTCAACTGCTGTAAAGGATTCTGACAGCAAGAATCATTGAGGAATAGTCAAATCTACTAAAATACAGTAAACTTCCTTGGGGGTGTGATGGGACAGACCTACACTAAAACCTTGCAGTGGGCAGGGAAGCTCTGTTGTAGACCATATCTGAATCCGATAACTTCATCTCTAATCCAATATGAAGTGCCAGTAATGTGTTCTTTTAGAAAAGGATGACATACCTTCTCTGGCAGACTGGAAGAACTATGACCAAAGAATGAAAGCTAAAGAAAAAAACAAAAATAAAAATAAAAACTGAAAAATGGATGTGAAAATGAAAGGAAAGAACAAAGAGAAAATAAGAGTTTAGAAAAGGAAGTAAAAGGCTTGATTAAAAAGACTATTTACAGAGGGATAATTAAGCATCGATGTGGTAGTAAGTCAACTTCACGTTTTATTCTTCTTGCATTATTACATTTTTTAAAATCACAATTTTATTGCACGTTGCACATATAAAACTATAATTACCGCTGTATTTCTCAGAAAAAAATATATTAAAAAAATGCTAATATAATACTGTAACTACCTTGTTAAAAATCATAGTATGCAGTATATTTAATTTATATCATGTGTCACACTGCCCGGATAGTTTATTACATTTCATTACTTCCCCATTTAGCACTGTAGACAATTCTTCTCACATCTTATTTTTCAAAGTTACACACAAAGCTGATGTGCAGACATACAAAGGATAAAAGACTTTCATTACTGTACTCAAGGTGCTCCACATGAGTGCAAGAGCCATCATGAGTGCAAAGGGGCTGGGTTCACAATAGATGAAACCACAGGCAGTGTATCATTTGAAAGAGAATTAAAACACAATCTATGTTCCTGCAAGTATCTCTATGTAAAAGCTAGATCACTTTTCTGCCAGGCAACGCAAATTCCATTCTTAGTATACTATGTTTTCAAGAGATCAACTACACAGGTGAAAAGTGAAGGGTGGTACTCAGTAACACTTTGGTATTTACAAGTATGCTTTTTAATCAGTGCAATATAGCTACCTTTTCTTCCAGTTCCTTTATCTGTCGTTTCTGTGCTTCGATTCTTTCTTCAAGTTCTTTAATTCTCTGCAAAATGTTAACAAAGGTACTTTTTATTGGGGTTATTCAGAGAGCTGGGAGGTTACTTACAGATGTCGTACTTATTTTATTTATCTTATTTATTTTATCTCTCTAATTTTAAGTTACAAGTGTAACGCACCTGTCTAGTACCTTTTTAAATAAAGTTTTTTAGAAATAGTGTGGATGCACATAAATAGTGTTGCATCTTACTGCAAACTCATCATTTAAAGCATAATCGATTATTACATACAAACATATTCCTGTTGAAGCATCTGGAGCGCCATGAATCAATTTCAAGCAGATTATAAAATACAATTTCCTCCACAAACATTTTACCTCAAGATATTTTACTATTACTAATTAGCCATGTTATAGGCTTATAGATTTGTTCTTAGACTACCATAATAAAATTGAATCTTTTATTAGCGAACAGGGTTTTATCCTTAGAACATGACTGGGGCCTTCAAGCAGGCATGCACGCTATTGTCATTGCTTCATGCAAATTGCTATAATAAAAGACGCTTTTTGACTTTTTAAAGGCTACACAGCACTTAAGGTGACATTCATCACATTTTTAAATAAACACTGTTTTGATTCCTTACTAAAAACTCCATTGTGTTAGGTATACTGCAAGTTACCACCAAATGGGTATATGGTGCTCCTCTGCCTAATATTTTTGCTCACCGGGATAAACACATCACATAGATTTATTATTTTATTGTTTGTTTTTTAGCAGGTGGCACTGGGATGCTCCAAGGGATGAGGCTGTGCTCCAACTATTTTTACTTGACTTATTTTTCTTCAGCCATTGTTTGGATTCAATGTTTTTGGAAATCTGTAAGATTGTATTATAAATAAAGGTGATTATTTAACGTAATACTGTTCTGACAGAAAGCATTGTCCTCTCAATGTATGAGATTGATTGCTCTGGGACAGGAGGCATCTCTCTTTCTTTCTTTCGTCACAGTGGTGATGGCTGTGTGGATCATATATGGTCCTTGCACTATATGTTATTGAAATGAAACAGACATTGATAGGCAAAGTCTGTGGGTGGAATAGTAGTGGGAAAGAGAGTGAAACTCTTAAATAATGTATAAGAGTTAGTATGGAGAGCTGGTCACAATCAGAGGGACCCTCTATGGCCTTGTGGTGTTAGCAGTGTTTATCAGAACAAAAAAAAAAAAACTGTCAACATTCTAACACAGATAACTGACAATAACAGATAACTGACAATAACAGATAACTGACAATAACCTCCAGAGACGCAGCACCAGGTGACATATCATCTTACAAACTTCAGAAATTCAGAACGATGGTAGAACCCCCGAAAAATATTTAAACAAGGTTCAGACAGGGTATCAGCAGATCGATGAATGCAATTGCAAAGTCGCGATCCTGGAATGTTGCAATCTAATCGTATGTAAGGTACGGTGACAGGGGAAGAGCACCTGTTGTGCATGATGAACCAGCTCCATCCTCTCCCTCAGGATCTGAGCGTCCCGCTCTCTCAGCTCACTCATGACCTGCCGCTTCCACTGCTCCACTGCTCTTTTCAGAGTCCCCCTCTCCTCTTCGGACAGGATCTCAGACATCTTAGCACCATCCTCCTGCTGCAGTGCATCGAACAGCATGGCCTCCAACTCAAGGATCCGCTAACACAGCATTCATTGAACGATAAAAAACAAAAATACTCTGTGTCTGACATCTCTGTGTCTGAAGTGTCTGACATCTCTATCATCTTATTCATCATCACTTAAAAAGCTTAGCCACGTATTGTACATCAGGGTGTTTAAAGTGTAAATGTAAGCTTGTTTCTTTGTTAAGCATGCAGACTCAGATCATTTCAAATATTGTCATTAGTTAAGAATGTCTAATGTCCACCAGGACTCTCTAAAAATACTGCTCTGATCTATGTGGCATATTTGTACAGTGCAACCAAGGGAAAAAAGTTTAGTAAAGCAGTAGGAATGCATTTCATAACTACACTGAATATGTGTATGACGTACAAATGAAGCTGCAGCAATTATCTAAACTCAGTGAATTAAATGAACACAAATTGGAACACATGGGGAATAAATAAAGCCTATTAAAAGACAACACTAATTGGGAAAAATAAGAAAAATATGTTCTTCACCTTGTGAGCCTGATCCATCGATTGCTTCCTGTAGTCTAGTTCTTCATCCAAATATCCTTTCTGTTTACTGAAGAGCTCCTTAGACATGAAAAGGAACACAACTGCTTACTAATTCAAATTAAGAACAAAACTGAATGAAGATAAGGATTTCACAAAGTCAATTACCTTTTCATTTTCAAGATCCAGCATTTTTTGTTGTAAAGCCGATTTAATGACTTCTATCTGTTGGAGCCACTACAAAAAATGAAAAAAAAAAAAAACTTAAACCAGAGGATTAAGCTTTTCAAAGCCTTTATCAGCAATATGTAAAAGAATACCCCCAAGCAAAATGACTAATCTGTTTGAAGGGCTTATATTGTTTCTACCTTTAGGAATCAAAAATATTGAAGAGGAAAAATGCTTCTATATTTTTCAAACAAGATGGTCACAAATGTGTAAAACAACATTAATTGTGATTAACTGAAATGCCTTCTAAATTAATTTTTAAAAAGTTCTCACATGACTTTCCTTACGCAACTAAATACAAAATAGGTTGCGGACATGTAGTGAGACAGTTCGTTTTAAATTTCCCAGAAGTTTTTTTTTTCTCTGCATTTTAAATTCCAATCATGTCATACATATTGAAACTGAATTGAAACTAAAATGATTAAAATGACTGTTACCTTTTCCGCTAAGGTCAGGATCGTTCTTGCTTGAATGACGACTACTTGCTCTTCATTGGTCAAGTTCTGCATGTAAGGTGCAAAAATATTACACATGATCAATTTAAATATATGCTGCATTAAATATACTCATAAAAATACTGCAACTATTATAAATATGCGCAATGTATAAATGCAACATACACTTACGGCGTTATCTCCTAAAATATCCAACTTTTTCATCAGATCAGCTACTACAATATCCTAATAGAAGAAAGAAAAAAAAATATTACTTCTGTACTTCATTTAAACATTTCTTTTTTTTTAATAACCGATATGGACATTACTCACTTACCGTGACCCCCTCTGCCTCACAATACACCTGGAGTGGACTCCTCCCCTCTGTGAATGGAATGTGGTGAAAGTTGATCCCAGGTGATCTTCTCTCTCGTTCCTATAACAAAATGTTGGCTTTTATTTATACAGTGGTTTGGCACATCTAAAGCCAGGTGTGCACAGTAGGACCTTTTTCTCATATCCTATATGATGCCTGCATAACGCTTTTTTCTAATGAATTAAATACAAATAAAAAAAAGACATATTGAATTGCAGGATGGATGTGGTCTCCAGTACAAATAGACCAATTTTAAATTGAGGATTATGAAAGAACAGTGTCTTTATCTTACTTCAAGTTCTAGGATACGGAACTCTAAAAGTTCATTTTGGTCTTTAACATCCTGGATGTCATGTTTTAGGCGTGACTCCTCTGTCTCTGTTTGCTTAATCTACAGAAAAAGAGAAAGAAAGAAGATCACCACCCATCAAAATACTGCTATAGCACATGATGCGATGATCCAAAGGATCTCTGCTTTAACTTGTAAAGGAATGAACAATGTACTGTAAGACAATACATGCTTAACATTACTGTGACTGACCTTCTCCACAAGCTCTTGATTTCTCCGATACAGAGCTTGCTTCTCCTCAATCCATTTCATGTCCTTTAAATAACAAATGTACATGTCTGTTAATTAATATACTAATTTCAGATTAATAATGGTCTGCTATGCAATGACCTTAATTCTTGGCCATTGTAGTGAATATGAACATATGAAAACAGAACAATTATAATGTACTTCAAAGTGATTAAAATCTAACATTTTACATCCCCACGTGTTGCTACAACTGGTAAAATAACTTACATGTCATTTTTATTTTTATTGTTAACATCCTGACAACTTTTTACACTTAAAACTTTAAAGTCTGTTTCAAAGCTCCTTTCAAAATGGCCGCTCTAGTGCACTGGGGTTTGAGATCTGTCCTGTAAACTGCAGGAAGAGCACCCCCCCCCCCCCCCCAAAAAAAAAAAAAAAAAATTATAAACAACATAACAGCCAGTGCCACTTCATGGATTGTTATTGTTGTGTCACCTGTTTGACAATGTGGGCAATAATCCTTACACTATCAGTGACCAGCAGTCTATTAAGTATTTGTCTAAGAAGTGTTTATTTTATTTAAATTATCATCTGTTTTGACTAGACATGCATTCCTAATAATTCAAGCTTTCAAAAAAAAAAAAAGATTTAAAAATGCATTACCTGCCCTTGCTCTGCCAGCGTTTTCTCAAGATCCTCTACTTTGGTTTGAAATCGAACTATTTCAGCTTGCAGTTGTTCACGTGTCTAATAGACAAAAAGGAAAGATTTATGAATTACGGTATGACTATGTAACTTGAATAGACACACATGGTTACAGAATAGAAATTAACATGCATGCTTTATTCCCTGCTATCACACTTTTTTCACCTTGAGAACCTAGGACACTGAGATTTGAAAAAAAAAAAAGCATATACATATCTCAGGAGGAGGGATACAGCAAACTGCTCCACCTAGGTTGAACCACAGTAAGTTAAGTTACCTTAACTTCTCTTTCTGCATCTAATGTTCCTCCAACCTGTTCTTGCAATAGTGCATATGCCCGCTGCAGAGCCTGGTACTCCATAGTCAACTGGCGGAAACGCAGTTCAGTTTCTTCTTTGGCCATGCCCTGTCATATTGAACAGAAACAGAGGCTGCAGATCTCGTGAAAATATTAAAGACCTTTTAAAAGTATTACAGTTACGTCACAGTATGGATATAATAGATGTAACATAGTGAAAGCTATTACTTCTTCCATGTCATCATCAGGAGTACAGGGTGTCCTGTCGGTTTGATATGAGATTGAAGAACCATCAGAATCTAAGGAGGCGTCTTCATCATACCCAAAGAATGTCTCCACCACTGGCTTCTTAGGGCAACAGAGAAAGTTAGTGGCTTTGGCAGTTAGTGTTCTCACATCAACTAATGCTAACTGTAAAAATATTTGGTTTCAATGTGTTTTTAGTTTCCATTTTACTAAGGGTCAAAGTTGTGTGCTTTTATTTAACATATGTACAGTTTTCTCTCACCTTAAATGGCTTTACAATTTTCTTTCTCTGTCTTCGGTACCTCAGTAGCTTGTCACGCTCCTATAACGGAATACGATGCTCTTAAGACATTCAGAATAACAATCTTAAAGGTCATGCTTAGACAGTTTTCAATGTATAACAGATGAAAACACAAGTAACACAATGCAGGTGTAGAGCATCAGGTCACCATGACAACACCCAGACACTCACATTTGCTTATGTTTACTGGTTGATCAATTATTTGTTGATACTTTATAAATACAGACTTAGATCTTTGGTAATACAATTCAAACTTACTATAACGCTCTTTACATATCCAGCCGTTTCCATCGCCTGAAATAAATTGAAATAAATTGAAATTAAAGATCTCCCTCATTTAAATATCAGATGAGTTTTAATATTCCCATCTGCCTTGCAGCTGTAAATAGTTGCCCAGTGAAAGATGTAGTTTTCTAAAAGAAATTACAATAGACTTTGATGAAGCAAACTTTTTTTTTTTTATTGACTTTGGGTTATGTGTCCTAGCATGCATGCACAAACATAATGTGTAGTGTGCACTGTAATTACAATTAGTTTACACAGGAATTCAAGTCTTTCGTTTTGCAGTTAACTTTTATTTCAATCAAGGTTCTAACAAATGACAAGTAAGGAAGAATAAGAATAATATTAAAAGACAATAAATAATAAGTCATGTCATGTAGATACCTTAGAAAGATCATCAATGATATTCTGCTGTTCAACAACCTGCAGCCTCAGAAATTCAATCTCTTGCTCTTCTTGACTTTGATCGAGGTCATTCAAAGAGCTTGGACGTCTAATCGTTCCTGCTCTTTCCCTCTGGACAGGTAAACAAACCATTGCATTATAAATCCATTCACATAATCTTTGCTCCATTATTAATTACAGTATGCTTCTGAATACAGTATCAGTATGCTTATGATTCATGATTGGGTGTTTCAAACAACAGGCAGTCATTCTAAAGAAATCAGTACTCTAGGTGGGTAATGTGACACGTGATTACAGCTAACACTTAGTTTTCAGGATACAAATTGAGCAACTGCTAAACACAAACACAAACACACATACATTTCCCAAGCACACTGTATATAGGCCACAAGAACAAATGCTTCTGTCTGTGCTTGCCATATACCATAACTTACATTGGCTCAGATGAGCCATTTTATTTTTAGATCTACATACTACACGTAGACCTGCAACCTAAAAATAGACCAAGTGTGGAAACGACTGTAGCTTAATACTGTGCAGTGTGAATAATCAGATCACACAAAAATCTTGTAGCTTGGGTCCTTTTTGCAGCTCAGTCAGCTTACCATTTCCATATTCTCCTGAGTGACAAATTTCAGTTTGTTCTCCACACAACGTAAGGCATGGGTGAACTCTTCATTCTTTCTGCTGAGTCGTTTGTTTTTATCCAGGATCGGTTTGTATTGACTCTCTGCTTCCCGTAGCCGTTTGAGCTGAAACATCAACAAAGAGTTAGGAATGAACACAGAGGCAGCAGCTCAGCTCAGAACAGAACAGAAATGAACCTGCAGTTCCATGTGATACATATAAATACATACACTGACTGCCAGGAAATATTCTCTTGAGATGCAGCATTCAAAACAAACATTTATATTGTATGTGCATCAATCATAATCATACAGTTTACAGCTACTGTTGTATTTCCTTGTGTATTCCATTTTAAACATTCTATTGTCTTGCACAGCAAAGAAAGTTTTTAAATTGTTTTTGCACATTTCATCAGGAAAAGGTCCTCCATAAAATAATTTCTGAACACAGAATATGTTTCTTCAGTACTACTGTACCATTGCAATATTTTAATGGCTGTGTCATGTTACCACCTGGTTGATTTCATAGAAATGATATCATGCTGCTGTATAATTTCACACTTGTTGCAGTTTTATAAAGGTTGTTCTGAGCTAGTATGAAATGTGACACGCCATGTAATCACACCAAGTGACCAGAAAGCCCCTATTCAAACTGCCGATACTCCTGGTCAAACGGTCCTGTATGCCCTTCTAAAAGTTTCCCATAGTAGAAGTATAGCACGTGTAATAAAGCATAGTGAAAGCATACAAACCAATAGTGTAGATAATTGTAAAGCCCAAAGAGGTATGCTAAAGCAATTTTTTAAAAACATGGTAAGCTATGGTAAATGCACTTTTTCACCATTGAAAAAGTATAGGAAAACTGCAAAAATACTGTGCAAATGTACTGTGGTAAACTTTTAGAAGGGTATACCATATCAGGAACCTGTATATTTAAAATGTATAAACACCAGTTTACAATTTGCAAACAATACATAGGCAGATTAAATACTCCCCCTTAGGTTTGAATGCAAATTAAGACATGTCCCATATCACCCAAGGGCAAGAAAATGCTCACCTTAAAGTAAATTGACGATTATTATATTTCAAATATTCGGAACACCATTTTCATTTTTAACGTTAAATGTGACATTTTTGTTATAGAGAGAATGAAAAGGTCACATTTGCCATTGAGATTTGCCAGATATACATATTCTATGAGCTGATTTCAACATTAAACACACATTACTATTCAAATGGGCTATTCAGCATTGGTAGCCATGTTACAGGAAACATTTTTAAAGAAAAATATATTGATTTTAGTTGGAGCAGATAGCTACCCATGATGGTGTCATTATTCCAACTGATGGCTCAAATGTCTGGGTTTTCTTGTAATTAGTTTAAGAGGAAATCATACATTCAGTTTCATTAAGAATATATTCAACAAGTTTGTTAATTCCAAAGAAAAAAAACATGTCCATTAACCTTTTTAAATCATATTGAACATTGCAAGCTCAATGCCAAAAAGCATTTTTCACCAACATGCTTAACCACATGCTAAAAGGCTATATATTTGTATATGCAATACCTTGAAACCACCAGTCTCTTAATAAAATGAAAATCATTTTAAAAACAGAGGGTCCTGCAGCCGCTTTCTATGTGCCACTGTATTAACTGCCTAGTATGGGCACCATGTGTCTCATGGAAGGTTTCCATTGTCAAGAACATACTCAAGGGGACACACAATACATCATGGCAGTTGGCTTCCTTCAAGCTGTCTTTAAAATCGTCCAGTATTGGAGGACTGTTTAGCAAACCACAGGTAGATTGGAAACACAATGAATGTCATCGAAGGGCAGAATGCTTACGAGTTCATTTCTTTCCTCCGACAGCAGTGTGTTTCGGTCTTCCAGCTTTCTGATGATTGAGCTCAATTCAGCAATTTTAAGCTGGAATCTCCGTGCATCTTTTTCATCCAACTGCTGTTCCTGAAACAAAGATCAACTGCAAATAACTGAGCATCGGTTCGTTTTCCAATGGACTGTCCATTGACCACGACCAAAGAGACTGCAGTACTAGTCTGTGTCTGTGCAGCCCTATGTAAGCATCTTACATAGTCAAATGTTAATTAGGCCTTTATTAGATGGTTTTGTGAACAAAAGAAAAAAAAAACAAACCAAAAGAAAGAATGTGTATGAACAGAAATGCAAAAATGACATGTGATCTAATTTAAAAAACTTAAAAATGAATGCACCCAGTAGGGTAGGTCCGTCACTGCTACAAAAACTATTTTAAACAGTAGAAATATCTTGTTAAAAATGGCTCTGTCATGATTTTCTGTGAGAATGTATTTTTCTTCTTGTTATTCACGTGTATGGGGGGGGGGGGGGGGGGCCTAAGGCCTGAGACTAGAAGTTATGAGATTCAAATGCCACCTACTGCCAATGTGATCATGCATTTTTTTTTGTTAGAGAGATATTTCTGTATTCTAATCATTAACATTTTCAGCAAACATAAATCAAATTAATGAAAGGATTCATGAATTTAAGTGCAGTAAAAGGCCACTTATTACATTTAAATAATGTCTTATACTGAAGGCATGACAGAGTGTAGATTCAGAGTACAAATTAAGCTTACTAATTTAATGCTACCATGTTAAAAGAGTGACACATGGCATTTATATATTTATTCTAAAAAATATACATTGTGTTTGAGTTGCTGTAGTCTAAAAAAATAAAATAACTAATAATGGGTAAATCTATGAGCCTAATAAATAAATAAAAATAATAATTATACAAAAAAATACAGAATTCCTTATTCAACCAGTGCAGGAGAGGTTTTTATCAATAATTAAGCCCGTCTAATTCAGTAAGAAAAAATAATTACCATTGGAAAATAAATCTTGATGAGGCAACAATGAGAAAAGTTATCATATGTCACAGACATATGAGTGTTAGTTAAAAACTAAAGAGCTTTTTATAGTAGCAGCCAATGAATGTAGAAGCAGCAATATAGCACAGTTAAACATAGCTTTTCTACAGACCAGGATGAGTCTTTGAATAATAACACACTTTACTGGAGCTTGTCAAGTCTTCTGCCTTGGTGTTTAATTGCAACAGTTTTGTGAACTGAGACTTTTTTTTTTCTTTTTTTTTTTTTTTACTGTAAATGGATGGTAAAAAAATAAAAAGAAAAGAAAAACTCCAGGTCCCAAAAGTATTTGATTAAAGAAAAAAGACATATGACCATAATGTAAGTCTGTATAAATTGCCAAGCAATTGAAAATAACACTATGTAACACAATTTTTGTTCCTGGGTAGTAAGTGTTGTTTCCCCACAAACTTTGCTTTTGTGACCAGGACAGTGATATTTTGAAATTTACCTATTTCCAATGAGAAAACAGGCGAATTTGTGTCTTTTCGTTCACATAAAGTCAGAAAAAAACAACATATGAATCCAAATTAACATGTATTTATACTAAAGTAATACAAAAATGCCTACAAAAGATTTAGAAGTGAGTAGTTTTTCGAGATTTACGATTATACTGTAAATCACTTTCACGAATCAGCCCCCAAATGTAGTCTCCCATCATGTTCTCGTTATACTGTCCTTGGTAGCGGCGTTCAAAGTCCAGTATATCCTGGTGGAAGCGCTCGCCTTGCTCCTCCGAGTACGCTCCCATGTTCTCCTTGAATTTATCAAGATGAGCATCAAGGATATGGACTTTGAGGGACATCCTACAGCCCATTGTGCCATAGTTCTTCACCAGAGTCTCAACCAGCTCCACATAGTTTTCGGCCTTGTGATTGCCCAGGAAGCCCCGAACCACTGCGACAAAGCTGTTCCAAGCCGCTTTCTCCTTACTAGTGAGCTTCTTGGGGAATTCATTGCACTCCAGGATCTTCTTTATCTGTGGTCCGACGAAGACACCGTTTTTGACCTTTGCCTCAGACAGCTTAGGGAAGAAGTCTTGAAGGTACTTGAAGGCTGCCGACTCCTTATCTAGAGCTCTGACAAATTGTTTCATAAGGCCCAATTTGATGTGCAGTGGTGGCATCAGCACCTTCCGGGGGTCCACCAGTGGCTCCCACTTGACGTTGTTCCTCCCCACAGAGAACTCGGTCCGCTGTGGCCAGTCCCGCCTGTGGTAGTGCGCCTTGGTGTCCCTGCTGTCCCAAAGGCAAAGATAGCAGGGAAACTTGGTAAAACCGCCTTGGAGACCCATCAGGAATGCCACCATTTTGAAGTCTCCTATGACCTTGATGCCATCTCAGAAAAATGCAGATATGTATCCACTTAGGCAGCTGGAACTAAACTGAACTGGTGGGCTTAAGGCCCCTGTATTTATACTACTATTTATATTACTGGAAAGTTCTAGAAAGTTCTAGAAGTTACTCCAAGTTTACTCAGCACTGAATCTATCTGGAATGTTCTGGAAAATATGTAAATTTCAAAATACCACTGTCCTGGTCACAAAAGCAAAGTTTGTGGGGAATAATAGCCATTTTCTATACTTTTGAGGCATAAGCAATTAGGAAATAACACTTACTACCCAGGAACCAAAAAATAAAAATAAAAATTTGTTACACGGTGTAATCACAAAAAAAATGTTTTTTTTCTTACTAAGTCTCATCATTGCGCTAGTTATCTAGTGCCCTGGACTGAAGCAGCAGGAAATCGCTAGTGAAAATTATTTCTAAGCAATTATGAGCACATTTTTTTTTTTTTTTTAGAATTAATATACTTTTGGTAGCTCTTCATTAACCAATAACAAAGCTTAACATGGCAACAAAGCTTTGGTAGATTCTAAAATGGCATGTTCAATTTTATTGGAAAAGTTACAGGGATTCAGATCAGATGACAGAAGTGGCTATCCTAGATCCCCAATAACACAGCAATACTGACTGCCTACCTGCACTTATAGACAATATCAGAACCTGACTATTCAACACATGGGGGGGTTACATTGAACATGTATTAGAATCTGATAATGGAGACCTGAGCATTATTATTAATAAAGCACATAGCAGATTTAACATTATTCTACAATTGAATTAGTATGATTACAAAATGCAATAATGCTGAAAAAAGCATGATAAGGTTAGGCTTCCCTAGCCATTTTATTGTAAGATAAATGATCTAGCTTTGCTGGCTCCTCCTCATCAAGATTTTTGCTGCTGGTTTAGTGGAAGATCAGATGAAAGTGCTTACAGGACTTCCTGAGTGATCTGAGGCGTCTCCTGCACCACTTGTATAAGGAACCTCTCGTTTCGGGCTACTCAGATGACGATCAGCCTCTTTGAATTGGACAAGTTGTTCATCTAAAGCCTCTTTTTGGAGCTGGAGTCTCTGAGCTTGCCCAGCTTGAACCCCCAACTCTTTTTCCAGCACGTAGACTGCTCTGTCTTTTAATTTAATCTCATCCATCTATAAGGAGAACAGAACAGAATCACACACGCATGCACTGTAAAGATCTTACAGTTACCATGGAAACTGTATGGTAAGCATACTACTGTAGATCACAATGCTAAAGATAGTAACACCTTCCATCTATACAGCTCTGAAGCACATATAGAAACACATTATTATTCTATAGTAAGGAATGGTAGGCAGTCAATGGTTCGGATAAGGACAGATATCCTGTGTTGGATATGTGTCACCGAAGGCCAGCACTAAGCTGGTCAGAGCTGCTCATGCTGGTTCAAGAACTTGCAGTTCTAGTTCTAGACATATGAAGATGGGGATGAAGTGGAAGGAAACTTTCAATTCAGCAATGGTTACAACTTTCTCTTTCATAAAAAGAAACAGTTCTATGCATTTTAACACCATGTTGGTATATTTAAACAAACAATCATTTTCACTTGTATTGGCCTTTGGTTCATGTAAATGAAATCACCAGACATCAATAATAAAGTGTCACACTGCTATCATGGGAAACTTACTGACACACATAATATTACTAAATGACTGCATTGTAATTGTATGGTCAATAGAATTCAATTACAGCCTTAATTGTGAAAACTATTGGAAGGAAATGAGTGTATGTGTAAACACCAATTTTGAGCTGCTGATCTATTGAGAAGGGTGACAAAATATATCCACAGCATCTGTGTAAGCTTCTGTGTGCTACTCTTTGTTGTCTAGAAGCTGTAATAAATCCACATTGTATTACATACCCAGAATGGGTGCCAGTACTGTACTGATAGATTTTCTTTCTTGAGCAACTGTACTTTAAAAAAAATAAATAAATAAATAGCTCAAATGACTCTTATATTGAGCTGCATTCACAAAATTATAGCCTAAAGCTACTGTTCACTTTCAAATGTAAATTTGCTCTCCTTTATCTAATACTGTTAAGGGAAAGTTACTTGCTGACCTTTCCCTCCCTATTCATAAACAAGCAACAGAGTGCTTATAAAAACATCTCAACACACTTTCATCAAAAGCATTTTCTTTTACCCGTCCTTTCTTATGAACCGGAAATGCTTTCATTGAATAACAATTCTATTTGGAATTTTGGTGGGAACAAGCAATTACAGTACTGCCATACCACATTCCAGGAACTGCACAAAAAGTTTTACATTTTACATTTTAATCTGACTGCCTACCGGTGAAAGGCAGCCTATTGACCCAACACTTGAAACAATCACTTGTAATCTTTTCACCTCTGTTTTGATTGTTTCAGAGAATCACAAGCGCATTCATTAGAAGGTAGGTGGAGTGAAGGCAGCTGATGACATTTTAAAAACATGCTTAAAAACTTATAGTAAATGTTACCTGATATTTATTGAAAGGGAGTTATATAAAATGACATGTAATGATTCCAAAATATTACGACATATTGATGATTCAAAAGCATTTTATAAAAACACATTTTAGTAAAACCCTCATGGCTTTAATCCCAATGTCATTAGAAATCCTGCCATTTACATTTAGAAAAGGTTTAGCTCTTTAAAAACACAAAAAGACAGTAAAACAGCAGCACTCTTTTTCATATAACACCATTCATTAGTTTTACAAGAATAGAATACTCACTTAAATATTCAGCTCAGCATCTGAGTAAATATCCAAACCAATCAACGTGGCATGTACTGTATCATGTGTACAAATTCCCTAAAACAATGAAGACGTTTCATCCCGCACCAAAAGCAACACTCTTGTAGCACCAATTATAATTAATATTCATGGAAAAAGACAAACAATGCTTAGTAAGAATGTCACTCACCCATCAAAGTGAAATTTCTCACTCCATTGTAAGCAATGTGTCACCACTTACAGTATATAAAGCTTTTTAATGTTCAGGTGCCTTACAGAGAAGGGGTTCTTGTTCTTGTTCTTGTTCTTCTTCTTCTTCTTCTTCTTCTTCTTCTTCTTCTTCTTCTTCTTCTTCTTCTTCTTCTTCTGTGTGTTCACTGCATTTCCACTTGTTTTCTCACAGTTCTTTTCACGTTCACTATTTGCACTTCTTCCGAATTCTGTATTAAAATGGTTAAGTAATGTTGTTTAATTGTTCTGGTGTGTTCCTTCTTAACTACAGTTTTAACTGTGTTGTTCCTACTTTTTCTACAGCCTTATCTTTTTTGGCACTAAGTAACGTTGCAACATGTAAACTAATTAAATAGTTTCAGTGCCTCACAGTACATACAACACCGTGTAACAATTTTTTTTTTTTTTTTTGGTTCCTGGGTAGTAAGTGTTATTTCCTAATTGCTTATGCCTCAAAAGTATAGAAAATGGCTATAATTCCCCACAAACTTTGCTTTTGTGACCAGGACAGTGATATTTTGAAATTTACCTATTTCCAATGAGAAAACGGGCGAATTTGTGTCTTTTCGTTCACTTAAAGTCAGAAAAAAACAACATGTGAATCCAAATTAACATGTATTTATACTAAAGTAATACAAAAATGACTACAAAAGATTTAGAAGTGAGTAGTTTTTCGAGATTTACAATTATACTGTAAATCACTTTCACGAATCAGCCCCCAAATGTAGTCTCCCATCATGTTCTCGTTATACTGTCCTTCATTGACAGCTTATCCAGGAGCCTCAAAGCCGTGCTGCTCCATAATGGTAACAAGTACCCGTCTCTTCCCCTGGCTCACTCGGTGCACCTCAAAGAGGATTACAACAGCATCAAGACCTTGCTGGACGCCTTGAAGTATGATGAGTACGGCTGGGACCCCCGGAAGGTGCTGATGCCACCACTGCACATCAAATTGGGCCTTATGAAACAATTTCTCAGAGCTCTAGATAAGGAGTCGGCAGCCTTCAAGTACCTTCAAGACTTCTTCCCTAAGCTGTCTGAGGCAAAGGTCAAAGCCGGTGTCTTCGTCGGACCACAGATAAAGAAGATCCTGGAGTGCAGTGAATTACCCAAGAAGCTCACTAGTAAGGAGAAAGAGGCTTGAAACAGCTTTGTCGCAGTGGTTCGGGGCTTCCTGGGCAATCACAAGGCTGAAAACTATGTGGAGCTGGTTGAGACTCTGGTGAAGAACTACGGCACAATGGGCTGTAGGATGTCCCTCAAAGTCCATATCCTTGATGCTCATCTTGATAAATTCAAGGAGAACATGGGAGCGTACTCGGAGGAGCAAGGCGAGCGCTTCCACCAGGATATACTGGACTTTGAACGCCGCTACCAAGGACAGTATAACGAGAACATGATGGGAGACTACATTTGGGGGCTGATTCGTGAAAGTGATTTACAGTATAATCGTAAATCTCGAAAAACTACTCACTTCTAAATCTTTTGTAGTCATTTTTGTATTACTTTAGTATAAATACATGTTAATTTGGATTCATATGTTGTTTTTTTCTGGCTTTTTTCTGAACGAAAAGACAAAAATCCTCCCGTTTTCTCATTGGAAATAGGTAAATTTCAAAATATCACTGTCCTGGTCACAAAAGCAAAGTTTGTGGGGAATAATAGCCATTTTCTATACTTTTGAGGCATAAGCAATTAGAAAATAACACTTACTACCCAGGAACAAAAATTTTGTTACATAGTGTTATATAGGGGGCCCAAGACCAGGCTCACTTAACTGGTCTAGTGTTATTAACATAAATCTGTCCTTGACTTAATGTCATGGCATATGCAGGGATGAAAATAAGACTCCCATTGCATAGCAGTTTGCTCCGATCCTGGTTTTAGTTTAATTTAATAAGACACACCTGATCTTGTTACCTCTACACTGTGGCTAATCAAGCTTATTGTAAAACCTGGAATGAGTGAAACTGCTATGCAATAAGAGTCTTATTTCTATCTGCATATGTATTGCATGTATGGATCCAATGTTTGAGTGCTGTTTGTTTTCAGTTTTGAATTTACCCTATTTGTGATAGTTCAGAGATGAAAGCCTCACAGCAAATCCAGCTGAACCTTCTATTACCAGCAGACTACTTCTCAAAAGCTTTTATATAGAAATCTGTCACCATAGACACTGGATTTTTGCTCCAGTTGTTATCTTGCAGATTATCCCTGGGCTTGTTCGAGTGTACCATGTCTTGCTTCTTGGACATGCAATGATACAGAATATATTAGATACTCTATCCACATAAAACAGTTATGTTGCCTAAGCTTTTTGCCAGTTAATAAAAATGTACTACATTTTCACACTGGAGTCATGATGTGTGATCTCTTAGCTGGCTTCCCTAAATAGTACGTGCTGCATGCAGAGTGCTTTCAGTGCAATTTTTATATATGATGAAATACATGTATGTACGGTTATTGATTTTACATTCTTGGGGTAATAAGGACCTTTTGTAAAGATGTTGCATTACAGAGGTTTATCATGGAAATTGCAGTTTGAATGAATTAATGAACAATGTAGAAAGGTGTGAGATGAAACAGGATATACTGCAATGTTAATCAGCTGTAAATGTCCTTATTCTGTGGTCCACAAACCCTTTTGTCTTTAATTTAACAAAATCAATATAAAGTATATATCTCTGGACTGTCTGTCATGCTAGAGAGAGTGGGTGGACTTGGAGGTTCTTCATAAAAATTACAGAAACATGAACTCAAAATAAATATGATCTAAAAGTTGCAATCTGTCTTCAAAGGTTCCTATGGTTCATAAATAACCTTTTTTTTTTGTAAATTGCAGAACCATAGTTTCTTTGTAAGACAGGTTACAATGTTTCCATTGGCTTTTACTGAATCTTTTTCTGTTTCATTATTTCATAAAGGTATTTGATTATTAGGTTATGAATTCAGCTGTGTCATAACATTCACGCAAAATTGTAAACAGCATTACATTTTCATTTGCTGGGCTCCTGAGATAGATATATTCAAAACACCTACATAATATAACATCAGGCAAAAATCATTTACTTTTAGAAATAGATTATACATTAGAAATGGACAGCATGAATCCAAGTATTTTATAATCATCAATCACAGTCAGACTTGATTTGCACAATTCATGTCCGGATCTCTTTAATTAACATGTTGGTACATACATTACAGTACTATGAACCGTTAAGAAATTAACAAAGGAAAAACGATACAATTAATGGCTCTTTGTAGCTGTCTTTAAATTTTTCAGTGTGGGATTTATACGGTCTTCTTTGTAGAAGACTCTGAATAATAGGAATGAACAAGCTTCTTAATGCTATTTATTTTTATTAAATGGCTTTTTAACAATTGTATGCCAAATTATGGGATTTCTTAAGAATTAACCCCATTCATTTACCCACTCCTACCTTAGTAAATTATGATAAACCACATAGATTACTGTGTGCCTAAAAATGACCCAAAGAGATTTGTGTGCTCTACTGAACTAATACTATTTATGAAAAAAAAGGATGTCACTGCAGGCATAGAACCGATGTCTTGACCAAACACAAAGCACTTTTCAAGATCAATGATTCTTTCAAACAATAAATACAAAAATAATCCAGGAGCTTTTAAAATCCATTCAGCAGATTTTATTTCAGGGGTTTTGCTGCATCTATACCACTATAAATTATCCTCTGCTGTGCACACTACAGCATTTCATGCTCAGCAGTTCTCTCTGGCAGTTCAGGGTCGATAGTGTAGTGGAAAATAACACAGCACAGCTAACAGAATGCAATCAGGGCTTTACAAAATATATATGAAAGAGGATACCTGACTATACTAAGGTGTTTTGTCAGTAGTATGGAATATGATATTAACTTTGCATAGGAGAAACAGGGGTGTATCCTAAAATGGATTCTCTCATAGCAGGTAGTCTTCATTTTATAAAACATAAAGAATAAAACAAGCTGGGATGTTTAATAGCCCTGGTAGTCGTGCATTGCACAAAGCAGCAATTATTTGTGCTGTTTGAGCCTTCCTTTCCGCAAATCAACTAATCCAATTAGTTCTACAAAAGATTACTGAAGTAAACATTTGAATGCATAGATTATTTTAAATGGTGTTTATATACCATAACAATTTCTGAATAGTCACAATGCATTAAGCAATGTTTAAAGTTAACAATGTGTAGAGAAGCCCAGGCTGGTTAAAAAAGCATTCAAACATATTCTGCGTATTGTAATTTTGTTTTTTTCATTGCCAGTCTCCAGAGACTACTTCACTCTTATTTTTCCCCAGATTTACTTAAATCGTCTTGCCTATAACCCAAATAGCTATTGTAAATTGTAAAAGCAAATCAATACGTACTGCAGAAGTTACAATAATACTTCAGAGCAGACATAACTAATTCTTGGACTTAAACTTGACCTACTCTAAAACCTACTACATTTGATTAGCCACAAGTAACCACGTTTTGTCAGCTTTTCTAAGAACAGTTGAAGCAATCAGCTGAATAAGTAGAGAAGTGAGGTAAAGAAAGATGTATATTATTAAGCATTCTTCTGCAATCACTGGGCTATTCCCCTATTGATCTACTTCAATACTTTAATACAATACGTACAATTATCAATTTGTTTTTCAAATCAACACTGTTACTGTATGGACATACAATTGGAAGATTACCACCTCTCTCCATTGAACACACACACTCTTACATTGAAATTCAACACAGCACTTTTTGTCCAGTTCTGCCAGCAAGTCAATACATCACATGAGTGGCTAAGCAGAGTTTGCCACTGGAACATCTAACAGCTGTAGGCAAGCATTGAGGGCTGCATTATTCTTGAAATAAAGCCATCTTTATTGTATTTAAGGGATGGGTCATTAGCCTGGCTTGTGCAATACTACAGTGCATTTAAAAGTGAGTGGGGGAGGGATGAGTAATCGTATCTAATGTTATCTGAAAAACACAACCTACTAAAGTACATTAATAAATAAAAGTAAAGAAATCAACACATACCAGTCTCCGGATTTCCCTTTCACATTCCCTTTTGATTCTGGAAATCTCCTCCTGGTGCAGATGGTGGACACTCCTTATCTCTACAGCCTTCATTTTGTCAGCTTGAATAGCCAGAGTTAAAGTCTCCTCCATTTGTTTCTTAACTCCCTTGAGCTCAGAAATCTCCTGCTGCATTCGAATCTTCTCAAACTCAAACACCTTCTTGGCTTCCTCCTTAGCCTCGGTGAACAGGACCGTTTTCACCTTGTCAGTGGTTCCATCACGTAAGGCATTGACAAGGGCCTGCAGCCGCTGGATCTCGCTGTCCTTGATTTTGATGACCCGGAGAAGCTCGGATTCATGCTGCCTTAACAGCGTCTCTCTCACAGAGTACAGCTCCTTCATTTTCTCTTCGTGAAGTTTGGCTTTGAGTTCCGTCACGACCACTGTGGACTTGTGTTGCTCGTGCTTCACTTCCTGTGTTTTCTCTCTTTCCAACTTGCTCACCTAAAAAAATTAAACATCATAATAAGCATGCCAAGTGCATTTATGTACATAGCCATGTTAAAAAAATTATGACCTGCAGTTATATATATGAAAATGACCAGAAGACTAAAACTAAAAAAGCAATTTCAAGTACGGTACCTGGCATACTTTTACTGATATTTAACATCTGTCATGTCTATAGAATTCTGCATCTCAGTCTTGTGAATGCATCTTGTGAAGTGTAACACATCTGATCTACATCTAAATGGAACATCTCTCAAGCAGAGCCTATATGCTTCTCTTTTATAAAGTGAGTCTTCTCACCCTTATTCATTTCATCTTTTATCTGCCACTTTTGATACTATCTTTGCGTAAATGGTATGCATTTCTATTTCTGACTTAACCTGGATCCTCTCCAGGAAAAAAAAAAAACAAAAAAAAACATTTAGAAATATAGTCTGACATAACAGGAGTTGTTTCTAAGTTATTTTTCATGTATGTATGCACTGTGCCTAAATTGTAGGGCTTAGGTGGCCTTTCACAAATTGGCAGTGTGAACATGGCTGAAATACAGTTACTGCTTCAGTTACTACATGGTTCAGTGTTAGGATCTTTCACACAGTATCATGAGGTCTACGCTAAGAACCAGTGTATTGGGATACAGGGTGGTGCAGATCCAGAACTGTGAAATCAGTCCAACATAATACATGTTTAGTTTTGATCATGAAACACATTAAGAAACTCAATGTTCTGTAAACATCCACGTATATTCCACTAAACCTTTCATTTTGTACATATAAAATATATATCAATAATATGGCATTTGTCTCAACCAGTTCAACTGAGTTCTGTAGATGTACACATGAAGTTACACATTGTCAAGCTAGTATATACACACAATGGTGCGTATCTCATGTCAAGAGTTGCAATGTGTAAAAACAATGTAGAAAAAAATGTAGAAGCAATACAGGGTCTTTACTTTGTAAGTTAACAGCCAATCCCTCTATCCATTCTGTACTTGTATTGCTTCCTACTTGTTGCCTGCCCAGAATACATTTACAGTTTCAGTTCTAAAAATGTTTTTAATCTTAACATTGCTGTTTGGGGCTGTTGTTGTAATGCTGGTACAAACAATCATAACAATATTAAAATACATCTTTCTGATACAGTATTTAGTTCTAAGTTCTTATGATTAAATAGGATTAGAACAATAAAATAAAGAATAATTCAGCAGCGGGGAACACCATATGTCAAATTCATCCCTTTGTGTTTGTGTTTCATGAATTCCTTATCATTTTTACTGCATTTTGTTACAATGCTCCAAGGGATTGATTATACAGCATTCATGAATAAGTGGCTATATTGCTTAAACCTATATTTAAATTCTGGAGCCTGGAGTTTCACTGAAACTTTAATTAGAAGTTGAGGTCTAAGCTTAGCTGCTAACAGACTTTTCCTTTAATCTATAGTGTATGAATAAAGTGACTACCCTGAATAAAAGTTAATTAAAAAAGGAAGGAAATCGCAGAACCGAAGTCATTGTATTTTATCTTGCTCTTAATTGTATTAATATTTGTACTGTGATTCTTGAAATGTGTTTTTGTTTACAACTGTAAGTCTCCCTGGATAAGGGTGTCTGCTAAGAAATAAATAATAATAATAATAATAATAATAATAATAATAATAATAATAATAATAATAATAATAATAAAAAGGAACTTGTGATAAGGTTGTTCATGTTAAAAAATAAGAAGGAAATACAGTAGATTGTAAATCCTTCCCCATCATTCCATTAAAAAACATTTGTTCGTTTTACCAGGATTATTTCATATATACAGTGGAAACAATAGATTTTCAAATGTCTAAAAAAAAAAAAAGAGAGAATTAATGTAAAAAAAATGCCATATAAAATCTTCAGAGTCTGATATGAAGCTAGTACTGGCTTGTGTGACTTTACTTGCTTATTTCCAGCATCACTCTTTGTTACCCCTGTTATCAGAGTTCTAATTTAGTCCTGGAACGCTCTGCAGTTCTAGGGAGTTTCGATTGCTTGTCACTGTGCATTGAAATATTACAGCAACTTGTCACAAAATGGTTGTAAATCATGGATATCAGCAGTGCTTTTGATCAAATGTGCTGTGCGTCAGCCTCTTCTAGCTCACCAACAGATGACAACAAAGTACATATTTAATCACCCCTGTATATGTACTACAATTTAGGCAGGTATAGTTTAGGTAAAGTATCAGTTTCACATCTATATTTTATTAAGATTTTATTCAAGATTTTGCTTTGGAGCCTCAAGAAACAGCTTGTGAATATTAATCTGATTCAGCCTCTGCAGTTTGTCTATTGCCACAGGGAATCTGCCCAGGATGTCTACTGAATACAAAACAAGTTGCTCTGTTGAGGTGCTGCGCAGCAATGCAAGTGTCTAAACCCTTAGGGACGTAACTGTAAATGTTACAAATGTGTTCTTGATCAATATGTTATAATCATAACATATTGATCTTGGACAAATTCATTGTGATTGCATGCATGAAGGAGTGACTCTAAACAAGCCTAGAATGTAATCCTCTGCTAACTGCTAACCAAACAAACAGGGTTCCAAAACACACTGCAACTGATTGTGAGTATTGCAGGATATTTCAATTTAGTATTCATGTTAATTACTACATGTGTTAATATTCCTCTTGAGGGTGGAAAAAAAGTGATGTTGAAAAGTTGTATCTAACCTTACGGTATCTGTGCTACATTATGATGACATCAATTAAAATGTAGCCAATAAAACTTAATTTGTGATCAACATATTGTATACTTAATAAGTGGTGTAATTCAACTGAACTAACATATACTTGCCGTCAATTAAAAAATAATGGTCTTACTTAAAGATTATTTTTCAATGGAACATTACATTAGGACACGTGAACATTTCTTCTTCACAGCATGATTGAAAAGCGGGCGGTGTATATAAAATGTATTTAATACACTAGTATAACCTAATGCTATTTGCTGGTATAACAGAACAATGGATGTAACAAGTAATTGACCATATTGCTACAGTGTAAACTCTTCCATAATCGACATCTAGAGTCTTCAGTGATCCATTATATGTATTGACCTATTGCATGTGAGATTTTCTTTACCATTGCACAGAGCATACACCACGAATGATCACAGAATACTATAGTTATTTCACAAATGAGGATTGCTAAATAACCCCCGAATGGGGTTTATAACACCGCATTGCTCATGTAATATTGGGATAATACAATATCTTCTTAATATCAGTATACTCAGTAAAAATGTACAGATTTGTTTAGAGTAAATTACTTTTCTGTTTTGGTAGAGGCCCAAAATGACAGTGTTCCGAACCAGGACTGTTTGCGTTTCTGGTAGTATAAAATACTTTTTGTAAAAGAAAAAAAGACAAACAATGAAAACAGTGAATTGGTGAAGCCAATTTACTGTCAACATGGCGGTGGCGTGAATTAAACAAATCCGTGAATTATCGAATTGCAATAATAATAATCAGGGAGCACTGCACAGGTATGTATTTTTCCACTGTCACAAATACGAACATAAATCCCACTTCCATCCAAACGAGAGTATAGTTCAATACAGTTCTGCACATAAAGTCTTTGGGGGCTGTGTATGATAAGGGCATAGGTATTGGAATGTGGAAAGCCTTTAATTTATAAAGCAGATAGCAAAGCGGGCTTGTTAAACAAAACAATGTGCCAGCTGTAGACAGACAGGCTCGTGATAGACCTGCATCACCAATATCAAGCTCCTTTGTCACGCCTGGATATCATTTTGAAAGGCTGAGGACTGGCTTAGTGTGTCTAAAGTAGCCATTCTGTAATAGCTGCAGTGAGGATCAATTGGACTTCAGTGTTGTCAACATTGCTATGTCTATGAGGCGACCTTAAACTTTAACAATAACTATCTTGATAACAATTGATTATTTTGACAGTGACAGTGAAGATAATCCATTTCAAACCCTAAACGGTCTCCTCGGTGATGGATGCCATGTATATTCTGTTCCCATGGGAGTATCTGTTGTCATAAGATTGAGAGGGATCACAGCATCTGTAAAGCATGTCCTGGCTTGTGACGGTAGCTAAGGATGACATTTAAACCTTTGAAAAGATTTACACAATTTAATCTTGCACTAGAGATTATAAAAACATACTTTCTTTAAGGAGGTCTGTACATTTCCAGTATAATTTAGTTTAGTTGGTCTTTTATCCTTCACCATCAACTTTAAAGCAAACAGAAAGTCTGGCTTATAACAGGTGGTACGTCAGCAGATCAAAGCAGAGCTACGTCTTTAGTAAGCAGAGTGGAATAAAAAAGAAAAAGATGCGCACCTTACTCTTTTCTTGCTGGAGTTCGATTTGAATGTCTGTCAGTTTGGCCCTGAGCTCTTCATTGGCAGCTTGTAAAGCGGCTAAGGCATCAGGTTTGTCTCCCTTAGCTCGGCTGCCTGCACCCTTCTTTGACATTGTGAGATGGTGTGATCCCCAGCAGAGAGAGCCCTCCGTTCTGAGGCTTGAGGTTTCTCTTCCCTGCTGCTTTTCATCTACATTTTCTTTCCCACCTAAAACACAGCAGGGGTAAAATCACAGGGATTAGCAATCAACTACCTATGGACATGCTAATGAGTGCAGTGGTTTTATATACAGTATATGTGGTACTAGCGGTTAGGAAAGTCTGCTCACTAATTGCAACACATTTTATACCACAGACAATCAATGTGGCTTTGAAATGAATCCAAATGGCTCAGTGCAAGCAGACAGTTATGTGATAGAAAACGAGTTACGAGGTAGAAGGTAAAAGGTCGCTGGCGGAGTGATCACCAAGTTCTGTCTGAGAACTGTCCGTGAATTTTAATTGGAAAGATAGAAGATGTACCAACTAAATCACAAAACAAACAGATGTATATATATATATATATATATATATATATATATATATATATATATATATATATATATATATATATATATATATATAAATTGAGTAGAAAAACATCAACAAAAAATATTGAGTACAAGATTACTAGTAAATGAAATCTTTGTTCTGTTCACATGTACAGTATCGGAATATACTAGTAAGGTTTTATTGGTTGGTTCATTTACTTGAATTGTTTGCTTATTACACTCACCAAGCCTAACCCTAAAACACAATCTAGTGTCATACATACTTAGTATGTAGGTCTTCAACAGAATACTAAATCAGACGATTTCAACCTACTTACATTATGTGCTAGTACCTTGACCTCTGTCTATCCCAGTAACCCTTTCTAATTGAAAACCTGACCAACCAAAGGAAACAATTTACCAGTGGATTAGCAGGTTCAACAGTGTCATCAATCTGATCTGAGAAGATAAGAAGAGGAATATATCAGTGTTTTTTTAAATTATCTATTTCGACAAAATTATACTGTGCATTGTACAGGCTATAAATTAGTAATAAAGCCAGTCATTAGCTGTAACATTTGTGACTGAAATTTAGACGAAATGCATAAATAAAACAATTGTAATGGTGCTCACTGTTGACCACACAGATGTTCCATAATCAGGGTGTGTTGGAACTTGCACTACAGGGGATGCTATTTCATTCTGAACAGTCTTCCCCAATCCAGATTCCTATACTGAACACCTGGTCCCTTTACCAGTCTACACCAAGCACCATGGTAGTTAGAGTACTGCATTGGTAGAAATGGTGAATGATTCTCAGAAAGTGCAGTGACATGTTCTCTTGGAAATGTATTATGAATGCATATATTTTATGTCTGAAAATCTGCAGCAGGATTTAAAATGTTGGTATATATTTTTTTTTGCAGGTATAATACTACTTATTATTCGTCCAACATCAATGACTTTTTGTACCGAAGGGAACTAACTTTCCAAGTCTGTCTTTCTTTTCTAAGAGGAGACATCAGTAAAGGTTACTTGCTGTCTAATGCGGCCACAATTGATATATTTAATTGAAAAGCCCTGCTAGTGTAGGAATGCCATGTAAGTTTTGTTGTGTTTATCAGAAAGCCCATACAATGACTTCTGTTCTGTGACCCTGTCTGGGAATTTATCATTGAGATCGATGCAAATGTAGTTAACATTAGCATGCCTCAAAATGAGCAGATACCATTTCTGTACTGCTGGTAAACAATCTAATATTGCGTTTTCATGTAATGCAAATGAATCCAATGTGCAGCATTGCACACATCTCTGCCATTTCAGGATATAATATGAAAAGTACTGGAGAATATCTGAGAAGGTCACTGAATGCATTATCAAATGTTCTTGGATCCAACAACTGAAACTAGAGGATGAAGGTGTATGAACAAAACAGCAGACACCCAAGAGAACACAGTCCTGCTTAAATAGGCTTACAGTATATTGAAACAGATGACAGCAATCTTTCATTATATAGTATGCAATTTATCACAAATTATATATTAAGACACAGGGATTCATCAAAGTCTTAACACTGTTAATGTTACAAAATTAGTATGAAACAAATGAAAGGTTAATTAAAGGGCATATACTGTAAGTGTGCCTATTGTGTTTTATAAAAAACAAAAGCTGGCCTTTATACATGTGGTGTACGTAACTAGAAGATCTTTGCTGTTTTAATCAAGTTTCTATTTAAACTTAAAATAAATATATTATATTCTAATCACATTGGCACTATATTTTTTGGGACGAAGGATATTGCATAGCATTCATTTGTATTCCAGATGGCATGACTGTAGCTTAATGCCAATGTGTTATGTAAAACAATCAGAAATGTCCCCTAATCCATTCAGTTTCTCTAGAAAGAAAATGTGTGTTTTGGCAAAACCCACAGGATGAGTCTGGACTTCATATACAATACAGTGCAGGCAAGAAAGAAATTGTATTCTTGAATATATATATATTTTATACTACAAGTCCTTTAAAGCTTAGAAGAGTGTCAATGAATGTCAGCTTTTAATCATCATTCAACTGCATTCAGGACTTCCCTGTCCTGACTGCAAGACCTGGCCTCTGTGAATTTGGATCCCAGCCTGGTTAGCAAAGCTTTGATACAAACACAATCTTCTTATCTAAAAGTTGAATCCACTGGTGCAACACACTGTACTGGCATTTATTTTTGTGAAACAGAAACCCACATGCAAACACTTGAACTGCTTTCTGTGATCATTAAAGTTCACAGGCAGTTCACACAGTTTCATTGAATATGCATGTGTAACTTTAGACACTCAATCATAACATATACACTAGTACTGAGAAGAAGACTAAAATTAGTAGTTTTAACTGGAAGTCTCTGAAATATGTCTGTGAAAAACTGTCACTACAGCATAGAACAGATTCACTTAAAACAAGTAAATCCTGTCTTTATATACAGTATATTCCTGGTATATATATATATATATATATATATATATATATATATATATATATATATATATATATATACAGTATATATACACACAGTATGTTTACTGGCAAGCGTTCAGCTGTGTGATAATGTCACTTGAAAGGTCATGCGATTGGATCTGCATATTAAGCACTAAAGGTGCAAATTCAGAAATTTAATCAGTGTTGTGTTTAATTTACACCTGCTTTGACTTTTAATTTATAAATAAAGGAAACGTGTGACCACAGAAAAGGCTGTACAAGAGACTTCTTATAGTATTGAATAGGACAAGGTTTTTACACCAACCAGGGTAGCCATATTAAAATCCACCCCCAAAAAGGCCTAAAATAAAGATATAAATATTTGTAAACTTGAGATACAGCTCCTGTATATTAATGATACCAAAATAATGAATAAAACATTCTTAATTAAAGGCTTGCTAAGAAATATGATCATTGTAATGAAACAGCACAGCTGATATATCACACAAGCCCACACTGCCTAATAACTGTTATTATTTCTACAGCCCCACCCAATACAAGTCATTTGTCACATTTACTCCATTATTCACTTTCAGAACAAACTGCTGACATTATAGCACTGAATGAACATATATTTAGCAACAAATGCCATAATTAATCAATATACTGTTCATATAGATTAATCTCATCCCACATATGAAACATGATTAAGATCAACTCCTCTTTGAAATATGGCTTAACTTAACTAGAACAAAATAAGGGAGTAGATGGATGGCCAATTGTATATTGTAATGCTGAAGAAATGTAGAATTTTATACTTAAGTCAAAATATAACAATATGACAATACAGTAATATGATTTTTTTAAAGAGCCCCTAACTACAACACTAGCACTGAACATAAACGATCCAAGACTTTGTATATTTATCTAGCTGGGAAAATAAAATCCCTCTTTCTGTAGTTTTACAGCGGCTGGGTACACAGGGGTAATCAGGATGTTACATCAATTATCTAATTATATTTTATTTAGTTGTTGTTCTACTTGTTACAGGGATAAGTTTCCCTATGCAAAATACATTGTCTAGCAAGTTCCCAGTGATGTCTTAATGGTTAATTTAGACTCACGTTAGATTTTTACTTAAGTAAATGACCTATTTAAATTACTAAATTGTATAAACAATCAAACGTATAAGCTTTTCTGAGTGTTATTGAGAACTTAAATCTTGGGTGCAATAGACCTGACATTTTATCTTGGCAGGGGCAATTTGTAATAAATTCTCAATATATTGTCAGTCATGTGAGTGGGGTGTAACCATCCCTCTACATATAGCAGATGTCACTTTTCTCTTTGAAACCCTGACCTTTGACAAGAAAAAAAAGTGGAGTAGACTGTGGGTTGCACATTATTGGTAACATCTAAAAAGAACTTGTTTTTGCAGTTTTTTTACTAGTGCGCTACAATTCTGAATAGGGTTATCTTTTAAAGTTAGCTATAAAGTATAGCCTAAACTTGGATGTCATTTTACCATTATTAGCCTGCAGCCATACACAGCCTTGATGTCAGATCTCAGAATCAGGGTAGGGTCTGGGTAGAACTTGGGTGGTCTATTTGTGCTAGTAGAAACATATACGGTAACATCTCAGTGAGGGTCCTTTTTTAAAAGATTATAATGTCAGCAGTATTTAGTTATGCCACAATTTCTTTAGGTGTATTTGTTTAATTGCCAGAAAGCCAACAGTTAGAACAAAATGAATATCATTATTTAATGTGATAAGTAAAGTTTACGCAAGCTATGTGTATAAATAACTACTGTACATCTAATTCAATGGCAAATGATTTCAATAACTGATTACAAGGTTGTGTTTTTTTTTCAGATTCCTTCCTAACACCCCTTTATATTCGACTAGGCCTGAGCTATTGTTTCTTGATAATTATCTATCACATTAAGAGTACAATTCGATTTAAATGTAATTGATGACACTCTTGCATTCATTTTGATTTCTGCAACAACTGCAGTACTTTCATTTTAAAATGCAGGGCTTGGGGGATTAGTGCTGACTCTACTGATTGGGTTGTACAGGCTAAGGTCTTGTTCCTTTTAGCATTTCTTTTTACCTTTAAATTCTTCTACCATTTCACTGCTGGTGCAATATAATGCCAGATTTGAGCAGTACACCTGACGCTTTGCTTTAATGTTGCATTGATGCACCTCCAGGACATTTGATCCATATCAGGTTATTGCACCAAAATGCAAAAAAAAAAAAAAATGTGCAAAACAAACAAAGCAAAGCATGGATATATAACCAAATATTTGTTGTTGGTCTAAAAAAACATAAATACGAAGTACATATTTTTTTACAGTCTACTTTTTGTAGACTGTAAATTCACGCTACTCTAACACTAATGTGAAGTTAAAAAAAAAAATACATAACCATGACATGCCGTTTGACAAGCTCTCAAACTGTCTATAAAAATGTTGTTGGAGGAGTTTCCACAACACTTCACACAGTATATGAAGCTGGCCTCTGCAAGGGTCTATAAGATGGTATCAGGTGGTAATATTAAGAAGGTAACACAATAACACATATAGATGTCAGTTAGTTTACACTATAACCCATGACTATCATTTGGTGCCTCCACCTGACAAGCTTCATTACTGAATGGTTTTCCCACAGCAGCAGTGAGAAGTTTGTTAGTTGCATCATATTCACTATGTTCATACACACCCACACACCTTCAAACATCTAGTTTATAGTACATTTTTCTCATAAAAGCTGTCATTGCCACAGAAATTGTGAACAGTATTAATAGTAGTCTGTCTCAATCGAGTATAATGATCTCTAACGTAAAGAGCTAATAAATAAAAATGTATTCAGTCAAGCCTAACCATATTCTTTGATAGTCAATAGTCTTCCATTTAGAAAAAAAGTGGTTTGGTAATAAAACTAATTATTTGAAACTAACTGTAATAATTTAAAAATAAATCTTGACCATATTAAAACACATTGATTGACACCCTTAATTTAGAAGCGTGAAAAGTCAATCATATGCTAAATATTAAAATGACAATCACTATTTTTGTGGTTTCATTATGCATTTAACATTGTAATTCCAGTAGGTTAAACATAATGCAAAATAAAGGCAAAACCTCTTTTTTTTTTAGAATAAGAACTGGTTATACTGTATGTTTATTGTGCATTCTAAAGTAACTTTTTTATGTTTAAAATATTATGGTATATATCATATATGACAACAGTCTAATGGATACAGTGCCTGTGAAAAGTAATAGCTATATTGTTGTTCTATAGCTTGCCTATATATAATCTTTTTTTAACAAACTGAGATTAAACCATCTATGTACCCAACTTGATATATACGGCTGTTCTGAAATGTGTTAAGTAGTGGAGGGGAGGCAGGGTGTCATTAAAATAGACTATAATGTGTAAAAAAGGCATTATTTGATCAAGGTAACTACAGAAGCAGTTTTAAACCAATTTAAAACCATCTATTTTGAGGCGGTTCAAAATAAAGCAATAATTGTCTGATATGGGCTAACTGACCCACTATCCTAAATCTATTATTATTATTATTATTATTATTATTATTATTATTATTATTATTATTATTATTATTTTGATTTTGATATAATCACACACAAGCCAATGTATGACATGGCATAGGTCCACACATGCCATAGTCTAAAATTCCAGTGCTCTCATCTGCATCTCCTCCAGTGCTAATGTATGCTCTGTGTTGCCGATAACAAATCCAAGCTGTAACCCAACATCAATCAGAGTGTCACATGACATGCTTGCATACCACAGAGTAATGGCTTCTGCTCTTCCTTGTTGCACAGGAAGGAGGTTCCTGCTGCTGTATTTATTCTGAGCTTCAGTTAATAGAATGTAACTCGAAATTAATTATGTTCCTTTTATCTTCATTTTTGTTCAATCTAATGCTATTTCAAACAGTGAAATTATTATCAGATATTTATTATAACTATTGCATTAACAACTTATTAGAAATTGTTAATTTTGTTCTTATAGTTGTACTATTAGTATTGAAAAAAAATGCATCTTATAATATGCATATTTAATATTCATCTTTTATAATGTTTTAGTTAAAATACTCCAATATTGTTCCAGGCATGCCCAATTGAGAATTCAGCTTTTTTCCAATTAACTTTCATAGTTTAATTAACCTAAGTGTTCAATTAAGTATTTAAGGACCTGGATGGAACTAGGTCCTGGATTAGAATGGACTACACCAGTTGTTCTCAAACTGGGGGCCGCAGACTGTATCCTGGGGGCGGGGTTAGAAGGTTCAGGGTTTTTTTTTGTTTTTTTTTCCATTACAGCACACATCTTAACCTAGGCTATACCGAATAATGGGCGAATACTTTATTTGGGCTTTATTGGCTATTTTGATTGGATCGTCAATAACACTTCCACCAATCAGAGGGTTGCATAAAGTACTCATAGCGATCCCGCCATCTGTCAGACTGGTATACAGTACATGTTAAAGAAGCGCTGGACAAGAGGAATAATGTGTCAGATATCAAAGTGGATATGAGAATGGTAGTGATGAAGCCAACTTGCTTGAAAAAATTAAAAGTAGACTGGACATTTCCATCAATGGATTTAAAAACTCTGGAATTGATGATGGAATCAGAAACCCAGAGGCACACTCAAGTACCACAGACGGGCCCAAAAAGTTTGAGAACCACTGGATTAGACAACCACAAGTGAGTGCCATTGCTATAGGCTTTCTAAAAAGTTCATTCTAACTAAAGACCAATAAGACGGTACCTATTGTATGTTTAAAAATAAATTAGTTAAATATTTGTAAATGTTTTAAAAAATTGTAATATTGCTCAAGAATAAATGAATACATTCACAATACAGTACCAACAATATATAACACTGCAGATTTAGATTGACATTACTTTACTCCTCAGTATCTACAGAATATCCATTCCGATGGACAAGCAGCTCTTTCTATGGCCTGTAAGTGTTTTTCATGTTCAGCATTACTGGAACACAATACAGTCTCTGGCAATACTTACTTTGTATCAGGCTTGAACCAAGTAAACATTACATTGCTGCCCAGATAATCGGAGTTTGCATTTACTTAGATCCCCTGCAAAAATACAGTACTGTAGTGCTGTCGGCAGAATCACAATTAGAACTGTGCAAAAGCCTCATCACAGCTTTAGGATGATAACCATTAAGTGAATTATTAAACCCTGTCTGTACTGGTATGATACATTACCAGCCACCCATTTTATTCCTATGACTTAATATGACTTAAATGTATGTTCTTTTGTAGCGATTCTTCTCCATTATTCCTCAGTGACTTTCATTGGGAGTGACTAACTGTTACAGCTGTCCTGCAGATGAGATGAATTCTCAATGGCAACATTCAAGTCTTGTTTCTGCTGAAGAAGCGAACAACCACCCATCTCAATAATGTGAATTCTGTACCAACCCTGAGATCTTCTGCTCAACAGTATATATTTATATTAATATATTAATATAAATATATACAAACTTATGCAACCTCTCTACATGACAGATAACATTTAAAGGTAGACCATGTTCTATATTAAAAAAAATAAAACTCAATTGTATATATAGCTTTTCATGCAGACTTTCATCAGTACAAACAAAATAATTTTACATAAATCATTTTGCATATAAATCCTGCTTTGGTACGAGATGCACTCTTACAAAACTGAACACACTGAACAATATGTCCTGAACAGAACACAAAATAAACACATTGCAATGAATGTGTATTGTACATGATCGACTAATTACTTATATGATTCAAATGCAGTACACATGCTCGTTTTGTGGTCTAATGTTTCCTTTTGCAAGGCTGCCATCTGCACTTTGGTGGTAATCTACATACATTTGCAAGAAAATGAAGCTTAATGGCAATAAATGACACTTATAGACTGCAAGGGAGAACACAGCTGCAACACAGACACTTTCCCTTGAATGTAACAGGTTAAAGATTTGCTAACTACTAACCTACACATGCAAATGCTGTCTTTCTATATATATATATATATATATATATATATATATATATATATATATATATATAAACAGTGTTTTTCTGTTTATCAATTAATAAACTAAAAAAAAAAAAACATTATGTATTACATACAGTTTTGTCCAACAAAAATAAAATCATGTTTAAAAAGTGTTTTAATGCTTAAAACATATTTACAGTAGAAGATGCTGTAGCTGATTCAGCCAGGTATAATAATACATAGAAAGGCCTGGATCCGTAACAGGTTTTCAATGCACTGCAGACGAGACGTCTCAGATTAAATCAGTAACATCATATGGACATTTTTAAAACATTTAACATGCAAAATCTTTTTTTGTAATTCTTTTCTGAAAACCAAAAATGCAAAGACCAACCTTAAAGCCATGATCCTGTTATGATGTATGCTGTCTGCCTGCTTTATCTGGGGAGCTGTTCTAATATTTGAAGTAGTGCCATTTGTTGTGTGCAGTAATATACATTCTACAAAAAAACAAACTGTAGGCTGTTCCTACCAGATACATTTAAAGGGACTTTACCATTCACAACAAGCATCACATTGCAAATAAAACAATCCATTACAGCAGCATGAAATCTAATGCTGCATTTCAAATTGCTTGAATAATGCAAGGACTGGATAATGAGTCATCAAAAAAACAGCCCAGGGTAGCATTTAAAATCAACCAAACCAGATAATCTGCTTACCATGTACACACCCCCAATAGTAAAGAATCAGGCCAGCAGAAGCGGAGACAGACTGAGGACGTATTTCACGCACAGGCTGCAGTTTGCCAGTGATGTGCTGTGAGCCCTGCTCCCTCCTGGGAGAATGAGCTCATTGCAGAATGAGCAGCAGCCGCTCCTCAGCCATTGCAGTGTCACTGCAGCTAGCAGCTGAGTGCAGGCACGCCATCAGAAGAGCACACTTATTAAACTGGAGATCCACCCAGCAAGAAAAAAAAAAAAAAAAAAAAACAAAGTCTGATACCACAGATAACCAGGATTAGGGAAATCTTGAGAATGTCATACATGAGAAAAATGAGGCTTATTATCTCCATTCAAGTGCACTGAGCAGAATATTTTACTATACATGAGACTGTGCCGGTGTCTGGCTTGGAAATGTGTCACATACAGAGTACTACCATGCTCTTTGAGCTAATACATACATACATATATATATCTATCTATATATATATATATATATATATATATATATATATATATATATATATATATATATATATATATATTAGCTCAAAGAGCCAGCTGCCCAACGTTTCGATATGTTGTACACATCTTTCTCAAGGGAGCCTGTATTTGAATCCAAACATTGGAGGTATTTATAGGTTTTTGACGGCATGACAACTACTTGTTATTGTTTACATATATATATATACCATTTATGTGTAGTCTTCTGATATTGGGAATCATTATAAAGAATAACCCTTTGTTATATTGTACAGATATGCACTAGGAAGATAAATACAGTAATTACAGTTCTCAGATTTAGAATTAGATACAATTTGCAAGCAGAGGTATAAATCTTTCTGAGTGTCTGGTAGATAACATAATGCCTAATGACACACAGAGGAGTGGTAACAATCCACTTAACCCTTTGTGTGATTATGTTTGAAGCATGGTGCTTTAAGAAGGAAAATATTTAACTCTTCAGTGTCTGTAGAACACAATAGTGTACATCACCATGTGCTCTACAATGTAATGCAATTGATACACTATATGTCACAAAAGTTCAGGTCCTGCATAACTGACTGCAAGAATGCTGGCCTCTAAAACTTGCTCTCTCAACTCGCAATGATTTCAAACAGCATCTGTAATGCTTTACACCTGTTGTAAAGGACACACCATGAGACCAGCTTTTCTCTACCTGCTCTTCACTACTGGCAAGTGAAAGAGATTTGATTTCTCTGTCACTGCCATCTTTCTCTGTTGTATTCGGTGGCACTAGCAGTGCAGACCCCTTTCAGTTTCTTTCATTCTCGTCTTGATCATGTACTGCATAGCTTTTACCTTCCACGTCATGCTCAAGGCTGAACTGCAGCTGGCAGCTCTCATCCACTTTCTCACAGAGCTTCTCAGCTTTTTGTGCAGGATGCCCCAGCTGAGTACTTCCTGACATTCCTCTTCTCTCAGCATGGTCTCCTCCAGCCTGCCAGCCAGGGAAACACACATGGGTGGAAGGTGCCCTGTCATGCTGGGGCCTGCTGTCCATGGTTTGGGTGTGTACAACTCATTTTACCCAAGAGACAGTACACACTGTATGATTTCCTGACGGTAAAATAATAAAAATACTGTACTGTACAATCCAGTTCTGAATTACATTTTTCTATATTTAGAAATATAGAAATGGTTTAAAATGTTATTACACAGTGGCACAGAACATATGGATTTTCATTTTCGTGCAGTCTTGTGTAATTAAATGTTAATATATTTGGCGTCATAAATGTCACTGTTTATTCTTGAAGCAATTTGAAGGAGATTCAGACAATGTTCGTGCAGTGGAACAATTTATTTAGTTGGGATGCTAGATCTCTAGCTTCTACTATGCAATAAAATACAAAATGTGTTTTGTATTTTGTTGTACGGTTTTGTACGTCGTTATAAAAGTTTCCAATCGTAAAAACATAGTGAAAGCATGATAAAGCATAGGTAAGCACTGTAAAGCCCAGATACAATCACTGGTGCTCAACCAGAAGGTTCTCTGGTGCTAAACTTTCAAAACAGTTTAGCACCAATTTCCCAACCTATTTGCACCCCTGATTACAACTATCATACTGCCCAGCTATGAGTGAACTGGAGTTATTTTGTGCTGAAAAACAAACCAAACCAAAAACATCTTACGTAAGGTCTCACTATATTTCTAATCAGACAAGATGAGAATGTGTTTTAAATATGTCAGTGTTCACACAATAGAATACAAACGACTATAACATTTTTTTTTTTTTTTTTTTGAAATCATAAAACAATACTACAATTATAATGTTATTCCATAAACATCTTTTTTGTACTCGGAACTCACCAGTGCAGTTGCAACACTGATTGCATTGGCTATAGGTTAACAGGTGTTTTCCATTATTGCCTCACTGTTTTGGTCATCTGACATGGCCAACATTACACAATGGGCTACTGTTGCAGCGGCTATATTTGGAATAGCTCAATAAATATACTAATGCGACTGTATTCCACAAAATGAATTGTGTGTCGATTTAATCTGGTATCTACTGTAGATCAAGTGCCATACATTTGAATCTAATTATTCCAGGCCACATAATGATTTGCAAAAGAGTCGAGCTGTTTCTACCTCGCCCAAGGCCTTCTGCCTTCTGGTCTATTTTAAATGCGTGGTTGTATCTTACATTTCCTCGTTCTAATCTAGACTGCCACCTGGATCACTTTCAACTCCCTCTGCTGTTGAAATCAGAGAATGTTTTGAAAGGACAACCCAGCCGTGACGGAACTCTTCCTGGGCCAATCAAAACACGCGCTTCCACAGGTCAACAATAACTGTATCACTGTGTTTACGTGGAGCATTATTTTTTTCTTTTAGAGAGAAAGGTTGACATTATTATCGTTATTATTATTGTGTCGCTTCTCCATTCTTTAAATACAATTGTTATTATTATTATTTGTCTTGTGAATTGTACGAAAGGCTTATATAAACATGTCTACGGACAAGCCAAGTAACCAGGAGGAGAATTTGCAGGGTAAGTGAAGTGAAGTGAGCTCGCAGCTGTTCTCTTTCCTTGCTCGCGCACAGATGAGGCCTCCAGCTGCAATATGGACATATTCGAATTGTTTAATGACACGTTTTAATGAAAGCAAAATGTTTTTTAGAAATGTGTATATATAAACATATTCGCAAATTCAAAATAAGTATTATACCGTTGTTGTTCCTTCTCCTATTTAAGATTTAGGTTTGGAGTTTTTAAAAATGACGTAAACAAATAAATAGTGACATTTTATATGTGTGTGTGTGTGTGTGTGTGTGTGTGTGTGTGTGTGTGTGATCATGAAGCAGCATGAAAACCTTTTGATTTATTTGGGTTGTATGCATTATATGGGTTATTCAGGAGAACATACAAGTAAATGTATTCAGTCTGGAAATCCTGAACAACATTTTCACCTACTATATTTTAAGTATTTATTCAATTACAAGTCAAGTTCTTGTTTAAAATAAACCTTGTTTAAGAAGGTACAATTACATTACGAGGTTGTATCGCATTCAGCACAGTCATATTTTTCATTGGAATCTTTGACGTCACTAGTGCATCAACATAAAGGATTAGAGCCTTATTGAAGGACAAGTTTGGATGACATTTTGACGGTATGAAAAATATGTAGAAACGAGAACAATACTTGTTCCTGCAAAAAGTTGTTCAAAGCACGCTTTTATATATAACACTCCAGCCTGGGCTTATATCTTTAAAACAGACTGCTGCAGTCATGGAAAGATTGATGCAGCAGTTTGCAAAACAAATGTTGCTATTATTACAATATGTTCTACATTGTACCAGACCAGTGCTTGTCTATAGATAAACACTGCCAATAATAAACTGATTACGAAACAGTGTTCTGGGTAAGCACCAGAGTGTGCAGTTATTATTGCATGACCATTCTTAACTAGTTTCCCTACAGAATATGGGTTAACTGTTTCAGTCGTTACTTTCTTGATTAAAAGCAAGAAGTAACCATTTATTTAATCACAAGATGTTAAGAATATTGTTTTAATTTCACGTGATAGCTACAGAACTTAGTTTGTTAATTTAAAGTGTTTTTTGTTTTTTTAAGTATTTCTAAATACAGTAGATCTTATACAAAAATGTAGGAGTATGTCTGTTTAAGAAGTTTGAGGCAATATCAGCAGTGCATTTAAATTTACACAGAAAGGTTTGGAATGGACTGGAAATAGTTTTTAGCAAGCATTTGTTCCAATATAAAGCAGAGTATTTAAAAATGTACTGTAGTTAACATTGGTGAAACTACATCTAGCAGCGAATTGGGGTTTCATTTTTATTTAAGGCATTAAGTAAACTTCACAACAGAAGCAACCATTCCAATGTATTTTAGACAATTTTATGCCGGCTTATATAATGCAATTGTATTACTTTTGACAGGTACATGCCTGAAAGCAAATGCTAATGGTGCATAGTTAGTAAAAGTGCTCTAAATAACTTAACAATATATACTTTTTTTTTTTTTTTTTTTTAGTGTGCTGTGTTATTTACAGTTTTGGCAAGTATATTTTTGTATGAAGGATCAGCAAAACACGCAAGCTTGTTTGACCTTGCAAATTCTATCTCGTTTCCTATTTGATGCAGAACAAAAATAACCTTGTCCTTTTATTTCTCCAGCAGGGTGTTTATGAGGATGTAATAGGTGGGAGTGGTTTCCATTTCTCTTTCCCATTGGCTGTCAAAGTGCCTTGACGAAAAAAGGCATGCGATTGTCAGATCAGTCTAAATGCACACAGAGGTAGCAAATAATTTACAAAAGAAACACATCACAAGTAAACAGGTTTTGATTTCCCCCAGCCATGCTTTATGTAAAATATGCAGTAGTTAACACATTCATAGCAATCTCTTCATATATTCGTTGTAAAGGGGTGTACCTGTTATTGCAAGGTTTTTTTAGGGTAGTGCTATAAAAACTGGGTAACCGATACATTATTTTACAAGCTGTGTAAGTGTGCAACAGCATCTTGTATTATTGGTGTTGTTTTCATGTTCAAACAGGCTCTTGGGTGGAACTGCACTTCAGTGGAAATGCCAATGGCAATGGCAGCCCTGCACAAAATGGAGGGCAGGAACAGGTGCAGGCTTCCATTCACAATGGTGATCTGGAAAAAATGCTTCTAGATGCCCAGCATGAATCTGGAAGAAGCAGTTCCAGAGGGAGCTCTCACAGTGACAGGTACAACAACAGTCATAATGTTTTGTAGGCAAAAGGGTAGAGTGCAAAGATTTGATGATACATGTAGATGAGTGAATGTCTGTGTAACTCAGGTTACATAACGGGATGGCATGTAGATTCACATTACATAACAGTTTGTACAATTTTACTGTGAACTTATTTAGGCGTTTGTACATTGCTGCCTAAAGCTGAGAGGTTACATAACAAGATAATTATAAAATTAGTCAAACATAATAATAACAACAACACTGTAGTTTAAGCGCTTGAGCGCATTTATTTTCATTATAAATCACAACACAAAACAACAAACACTGCACACAGTACCTTCACCATTGCTACCTAAACTGCAGTGTGGAGTAGTGGTTGGGCTCTGGACTCTTGACCGGAGGGTCGTGGGTTCAATCCCAGGTGGGGGACACTGCTGTTGTACCCTTGAGGAAGGTACTTTCCCTAGATTGCCCCAGTAATAACCCAACTGTATAAATGGGTAATTGTATGTAAAAAATAATGTGATATCTGTATAATGTGAAATAATGTATAATGTGATATCTTGTAACAGTTGTAAGTCGCCCTGGATAAGGGTGTCTGCTAATAAATAAATAATAATAATAAACTAACACCTGTGATCACCCTATTTATGCACCTATTTACATCCCCACGTGTTTTTGCAGGGAGCAGTTTAACCCCCTCCCTGCCACCCATTACTCCACACACACACACACACACACATACACCCGTGCACTGGCAGGGCTTCCACCCTGCTGCACTGCCACACATGCACAGCAAACTCTTGAAGCCAATCCAAGGTATTATAGTTCTCAAAGACTGCACACAATTGTATGCCTAATTTGAAGTTGTCCCTGTACCATTTTGTGTTAATTAAATAACTTAAGTGAAGTATTTGGGGAAAAAAAGGACATGTCAGCTTTGCATCTCATATACATAGTATCTGAATAGTATTATCTGTACAAGTAGCTTTGCATAATATGTAGATTTCCTTGAATTAAATATTTAGAGTAATCTTTTTTTCATTTATTCAGTCCGCCAAGATCACAGACTCCACTCCACCTGCGCAGAGGTTCAGAGGTGCCCAGCAGTGGAGAAAAGAACAGCTCTCAGGTCGAAAAAGAATAGCTAATATATTGGGTTGGGTGGGTCAGGTCTATTGATGTATCATTGTCATTGTTCTTACAGGGGTATTTGTTTTCAATTTACACATAATATATAATAGAATAAAATGGTCTCGAATGATTAAAAAATATATATGCGGAAGAGGTATTACTGTTTATTATTTTAAAATACTGAATGATTTTACTTTGCGTCAGTCCGAAGAGGATTATCTTGAAAGAAGAAGAGAAGTAGAAAATCTTATGAAGAAAAATGCTGATTGGATTTGGGACTGGTCAAGCCGACCAGAAAACATTCCACCAAAGTAAGTTGCTTATCAGTGTTTCCTGGCGGAAAAAAATGACCCCCTGCTCTTAACAAATATTGGACTTGATTCTTTCCTTTTATTCAAAATTGTCATTAGGAATATGTTCTTTTCAGAAAGAAACAACGCAACAGAATAAACTAAGTTGTGTGTTATTTGTTTTATGGCTAGTTTTGCAGACTGTAACTGTACTAGTTGTAACTCGTATTGGTCTACCTTGACTAAGAAGATAACATTAGGTAGTCGAAATCTCTCTCTCTCTCTATATATATATATATATATATATATATATATATATATATATATATATAATATTTCTCTAAATTTTATAATTCCAGAAATGTCCTGTTGATGGCAGCAGAGAGAATAATCATATACAGGGATTGGACAATAAAATAGAAACAGCTAACCTATATTGTCAATAGGGTGTGGCACCCAGGATAGGATTGAAGGCATATGACCATGCTTGCATGATTACCACACTTCTCAAATGAGGACCTGCCAATACTGTACATTTGGTACTACAGCTACAGGGTTTTCAGATTTGCTATAAGCTAGATAAGCATTCATCTTAAGGCTCTTGGTTCAGATAAGGGAGGTTATAACATGACTGGCATCCATCTTTCTTGAAGTCAGGCTCTGTGTTAATACAGCTGATCGGTTAAGGGCAATACATTGAAAGTTATCACATTAACAACTACTTTAACATAACCCCAGTTCTAATCATGACTGCTTAATGTTACTCCAGGTAAGATGGTTTAGTGTCCATCAGCGTATGAGAAACAAGCTGGACATTTTAGAGTAGTTTACAGGTTCCACAATGTTTCAATTATTACAGTATTTAAAAAAAAGAAAGGAAATAATACGACTTTACTTTTCTTATTTCTCTCCACAAAAAAAAATAGGGAATTCCTGTTCAAACATCCAAAACGCCCGGCGACCTTGAGTATGAGGAACACCAGTGTTATGAAGAAAGGAGGAATTTTTTCTGCAGAATTTTTGAAGGTGTTCCTTCCTTCTTTGATTATTTCTCACATACTCGCTGTCGGTCTGGGGTAAGTCAAAATTTTTAAAAAATGATGTGTTCTCTACACTTATTTGTGAATAGAGAAAAAATGCACAGCTGTTTCTTTATTTAAATAGGTTTTTACCTTTATATTTAATATTTTGAAACAATCAAAAACGAGGAGTTACAGAATTAATCTTGCAAAAATTAAATGACTTGACATTTTTTTTTTTTTTTTTTTTTATAAAGGATCTTCATTGGGAGACGCTTAAGAACCTCAACCAGTACCTTCTAAATGTGACTTTGTTGTCAGCTGCGTCTGACTTCATTTACCACTGAAAGCTTGGCATGCCTTCATGTAACGCTTTGTAGACATGCGTACAAGTGCTTCTGACTGCTGCACTGCTTGTGTTCCTTCATGAATGCTATTTACCAATTACTACACATATATATATATATATATATATATATATATATATATATATATATATATATATATATAATATATCTATATATATATATATATATATATATATATATATATATATATATATATATATATATATATATATATATCATACGTTATTTGCTAGCTTTTGCAAACCTTGACCTATTAACACCTCGGTTATTGGAGCACATTTTAATAAAATGTTAAGCACTGAGGTATTTATATAGTGTTAATTATACTGGGTGTTGGTGACTGTATAAGATGTCATTATTGCAACCATTTATGTTATTTCTTTTAATACAGGTGAAAAATCAAAGGAGTGTGTGTGTGTCTTGCCCAGCATGTATTCAGGCTGTTCATTTTATAGGTCTAAAAAAAACATTGACAAGGGAGGACCCAAACAAGGGCAAGTATTTAATGTTGCATTTTAAAAAATATGTTTTATTTCTAACAAACGAACAATGCTGTGACTTAAAACTAGGGATGCACTGAATCCAAGTTCTTGGGATTCAGCCTTATACCGAATCCATATCAAAAGATTCGGCCGAATACCGAACCGAATACCGAATCCTACAAAAACTGTCAAGAAAATTGAAGGAAACTGTTGAATGAAAAACAGACTGGCAGCTACTTACAATCTATAGTTTTGAGGCTTTAAGTTAATAGTATTTTTATTACCAAATGCAAATATGTCCCTGAATATGATTTCAGTTTGAAACCCCCTGCCCCCACAACAGAAACGTTAAAATACAGAACCGTTTACTTTACCTTTACAAGAAAGGAGAGCTGCATCTTTGCCTAACCCTCTTATTATTTTCTTTAATGGCGTTTCAACCTGTGTCACCTGATTTGAAAGCTATGAGGAAAAAATTTCTGTGATGAGTTACCTGAATCTCCCTGCGAAATAAAACCCATGTTGATTTAAATGCACCGTGTGTGTAACACATATCAAATAGGCTACGAAACAGTAAAAAAAATATTTTAATAAAACACAGCAGTTCCCAAATGGTTCAACTTGTATTGGCATGTTACAGTAACGTAATTTAATTTTCTAAAGCATATTGTTCAACAACGTCTTGCACTTCTGACAGTTGTAAAGTTATAAAAAAAATACATATTTCTGTGCACAGATTTTTTAAAATTTTTTTTATCTGTTTTATCTCTAGAACACATTTGACAGACAAAGCAACAAATGACAAAAGTGTACAACAGTTTGCCGTTACTATATATTACAGGTTTACTGCATAACTTTGCTCATGAAAAGTGTGATGTGAATGTGCTGTTGCATACGGGGGTATGTTTGCATTCAGCAGTTGAGTGACGTGTTTAGGGCGTGCGGCACCAGTAATTTAGGGAGTTGAGAGCTGCGACAGAGTTCATCAAACATGTTCTTGTTATTAAATACAACGGTTACGTTCAATACCAGATTTGTGTCTTTTATTTAAAGAACTGCACACATTGGGGGGATGTATTAAAATGAACGTGCACCTGGGTGGATATAGGATTCGGTTCACTGAATCGTAAATATTCGTCCGAATCCGAACCCTGCTCAAAAAGTAGATATTCGGGACTAATCCGAAACCGAATCCTGGATTCGGTGCATCCCTACTTAAAACCGTGTGATTCAATGTGTCTGACCAGATGTGCAACTAAATACTGGCTGTTATAATGCTTTATTATTTAGCTACTCGGATTGTTGGTTTTTACCAGTTTTATAAATATTACTGTACCAACGGTTGGCATTAACTTGACTATAGAATGTATACGTAATAGATCGCATTAAAGGAACAAAAATACTGTGAGATACTTGGAGTCCAGCGGTGAAAGTGAGATTTCCTACATCCATATCCACACAGTATAAGAATACAATATATTTTTTCGCCCAGAACTGGAACTGTAGCTGTAGCTTGGTGACTGTTGCCATATTTATGTATCTATTAAAATATAAAAAAGTAAAAAGATCGTCATTTCAGTTAAGCAGAAGCACATATCTGTACATATCTAAAACTACTGTATAAGGGTAAACTCCTGACATGCATTGTGCGTTAAAATAATAATGAAAGATCATCAAATGAGTCAGAAAAAAAGCAGTTGATTAAATCCTTTATTTAAAATACTGAAACAGGTATTTAAGATTCTGGAAAGTTTTAGGGAAAACATGTACTACTGCAGCTTCAGCTATTTTTATTGGTTATTATTTAATTAACGTTTTTTTTTGTTACAGATGGTCTAATTTTACATAATACAGATGCAAATGTTAAACAGCAGGTTATTAAAAGTAGTGTACACTGATTTCTCTTGTTTTTATTTTATTTTTTAAAAGATCAGCCAGAAAGGGAGAAGAGTTACTGACTACAAAAATGTCAAAGTAAAGATGACAATGATTTTGAAAGCCTTTTGCCAAATGTACATTTGTATTTATAAAAGCAAAGAATATACCTTGTGTGCCACCTTTAAACTGCATCTTTTTAATTAATTACTTACTTTAAAATGTGTTTTACACATTTGTTTTTAACAGCTAACTGTTACGTCTGATATTGACAATTATACTATTAAGCAAAGGGGTTTAAAAACCAGGCCCAGTGCAAGCTATTACATATAAAGTTAAACCCCAAAGATAAGAGCAAGGTATTTAGCTGTGGCCAATGATATATAATTTAAATATCACTTTGCTGTTGACAGATACAAATGATAATATTCTTGTTCGTGAGACTTTTACAGAATGATTGCCTTATTTTAGTAATATAAAATATACCCATCTTTCTGCAACCAGACTGCTAGTCCTTTGGCTTTCCAAAAAGGACAGGAAGCTGCATTTATTTCAACGTTATGATATAAAATGAATATGCTGTTGTTTTACTTGGCTGTTAATTAGAAAGTGCTGCAAACAAATATTATTTCTAAACCAGTGTAATGTAATTCATGTTATAGAAATAAATACAAATAACGATTGATGTTTAATCATAGTAATCTGTACATTTTGGAGCAATGTATTCTTTTTTTTTTTTTTGTATTTGTTAAAAATAAAAAACAAATTCAAGAAGATTGCCAGGTTTCGTTTTTAACCCAGTGTGGAGTAGTGGTTAGGGATCTGGACTCTTGACCGGAGGGTCGTGGGTTCAATCCCAGGTGGGGGACACTGTTGCTGTACCCTTGAGCAAGGTACTTTACCTAGATTGCTCCAGTAAAAACCCAGCAGTATAAATGGGTAATTGTATGTACAAATAATGTGTAAAAAAATAATGTGATATCTTGTAACAATTGTAAGTCGCCCTGGATAAGGGCATCTGCAAAGAAATAAATAATAATAATAATATTCAGCCACTGACATGGTAATCCAATTTAATTTCAAGAATACTCAACTAAAATGCATTTATAGTCAGTTTTGACTTTTATGACAAGGACTGCTTTGTTGTTCCAATGATTGTTAGAAATCAATTATAACAATTTAACTGCTTACAACTGTTAGTACAAAAACCCAACAAGTTGGATAGTGAAACTTGTATTTGTAATTGAAAATAATACTTATTTATATCATACACTTGAAATATACCATTCATTTTAAACAAGTGCATTCTTGACATATGATATTAACTTTTCACCATGTAGCCACAAGATGGCATAAAATATAGTTTGTGCATCACATGGAAATACAATAGTACCACATTCAGCAACTTGTTCAGCACTATGCTTTACTGATAGACTGGACAGTAACATGGTCTTCATTTTTATCAAGTGACTAATTTCCATTATGTTACAAGGCATAAATGACAACTGACTTATTAAAGGTGTGTCCCAAGATGCAGCTTTTGATAGCTTGACCAATCAGGTGCAGTTATACACAGAATATGGGCAGAGATTTATGAAGTTTGGTCAATATTGGATGAGTGGTTTCCACCTTAATGTAATATCATTCACACTGAGAATGTGCAGCAGTTGAATTCATTTGACTTATTTATTGGCTAATTTATATTTTCCAGTTAACTGCTAATGGATGAACTATAGGGGACATTGACAGGCAACAATCACAACCATGTTGATAATATGAATCATAATATAATCTCCTGGTTTTGTTACCAAATTCTTTATATCTTCATATATATATATTAAGGCATACATTCTTAAAATGTTTGCTGCCATTTTCACAAAACATTTCAGCAGCAGTGACAATGGGAGTTGTGGACCTTTCCCTTGAAACAATAGAAACACTTAAAAACGAAGGTTCTAAAAAACCCAATAAAATAATTAACATGATTCTTATCAGGCAGGTTGTACAGCCTTCTGGTCTTCTTTCGGAGATTGCAAACATTGTAAGCTCTACATGAGCCCCAACACACTAATCCCCTGGAGATATGCCATGTTTCTTTCTATACAGTAGGATTATATATGCAAAAAAATGACAACACACAATGCTACCGTAGTGCATTTAGTGCAGAATGCTGTGGATGAGAAGACAACTGTTCATGTAGCATGACCACACTCCTCACAATGGGGATGTGCTCCCATCAATCTCCATTCCGCTGCTCTGGATTCCTATTCATAGTAATATTCCAAAGCAGTACTAAACCCCTTTCACACTGGCATGCTCTACCTGGATCAGGACCCGGTGTCATGCAGGTCAGCTACGTCATTTCACACTGCTTTTGATAAAGCAGGGTTGATTTGGGTGACAGACGCAAGTAAACAATACGTGGATCAATGCTCGGAATGCAGCTTGTTATGGATGCTTTCATCCAAGCTTCTCTGGATTGAACCGTCTGCCCAAAAGCCCAGGTATGTGGTTTCACACTACACGGGATTGTGACCCAAGTAGCCAGAACCCAGGTACAAGTCCCAGTGTGAAAGGGGCTCTAGATAACTGAACACATTGCAATGAGAAATGTCTACATGACATCATCTGAGTATGAACACAATGGAAAAATATTTTGATCAGCATCCTGGAAAGTAACATTTGTACAACCTTCCTGTTTTTTCCTCCCTTTGTCTTCATTTAACAGTTTTTTTTTGTCCCAGTATGTGTAGCATAAGCCAGCCAGTATTTTCTGGTAAATGCTTTTTTTTTTTTTTTTTTAATCAATTTTAATTGAGAAAAGTTAATACCCCCTCTGATGAGACCGCCACAAGCAAATATTTAACAGTGTCAGTATTTAAATAAGTTAACAGATGGCTTAATATTTTAAGTAATTTTCTTTATCAGCATACTCTACACTTTTTCTGGAGTCCAGAAAAAAAAAAAAAAAAGTTAAATCTACTTGTTTACTGCTGGTTTCCAAATACTACTGTTCAGTCCTAGTTAAGTAGACAACTTCAAATAAACAGTTCTATGTTCATGTAAACACAATCAAATTTATTTAAACTTTGGTCAAAATAATAAAAACAAGTGCATACAATTTAACCATGTTAGTTTATCATCATTATTAAATCAGGGAACAAGGTCAATGAGAATGCTTAATTGACCAAAAATCCTGAATTTAGTTTTAAAAAATAGTGTCACAACCAATATACAATATATTGACAACTTATTTGTGCCCTCAAATAACTAAATTTAAAAAACCTAAAAATGTGCACTTGCCAAGCGCAATGTTAACCATGGTGGCACACTATTGGCAACAATTAAGGGGCACATATTGTTCATTACTAGCAATATTTAATTTCAAATTAGTCATCATAAAGGTTATCACTATTTTATAATTGAAAATGTATTATTTTCACAATTTATTTGAATGGGGAGGCACTCAGCATTCAAATTTAAAGAGCCACTAATAGCAGCAGTTCAATGTTCTGGAGAGGAAACAAAAACAGTTTCTTAAAAAAAAAAAAAAAAAAAAAATGTATAAAAATAATGCACATAAGGTATAGTCAAACATTTGAGTGGCAACTTGGACATTTAACTGTTAAATTATGTTAGTCTTACAAATTGTTTTGCCTGACTCAATGGAGTCTATTTTAATAATCTAAATGCAACAAAGTTAAATATTGCCACCCCTTTGCGCTTTATTAATCTCACTACTGTTTTTCCTTTTTCTTTTAAACCAGCTTATTAACAAATTTGAGGCCATATTAGTATCTGCCATGGTTCAAATCATTAAAATAGACCCTTATGTAGGCATTAAGACTGCTGATTCCCTTTTTGTTACTGCCTATTGTTTTCTACAGCTCATTCAGCCTCCACCTAGATTTATAGCTATGGATAAGCAATTATTGTTATTATTTACACTTAAACTGACAATCAGCTTATAACGGCGCAACTGCAGCTTCAAGTAGTTCATTATATCACTTTCTTACATGCTACCGAAATAGACAGCGTAGTGTAACTTCTTTTTTATTGTTTTCCCCCATTGAAATTTGCATCCACAATGTCAACACATGCAAAGAAATAAAACAGATGTAAGCATTTAATACATTTTTTTTTTTTATTTAAAAACACATCTCATTAGTTTCTGTTATTTTTATTAAGTGGTTGACACCGGATGGTGTGGTTATAGATACAGTCTGTGAGTAAATGTTACTATATATATATATATATATATATATATATATATATATATATATATATATATATATATATAAAGAGCAAAACAAAAACCTGTCCACTGACCAAACTGAAGTGCTTAAAATGTAAAACACCTAGGCCTATAAGTAAAACCAGAGGAGGAATGTTAACAGGCATCATCAAGTACAACTCAAGTTTTAGAAAGGCCCAAAATTACAGTAAAGAGACTACACTTTTGACAATAATAATATTCCTTGGGCGTTTCATAATTTGGTCTGTAAATCATAAAAAAGGCTCAGACTTGAATAAATACATTTTTTTTTTTTTTACCTCTTTTTTTGAGTACTGTCCATCAATTCTGCTTGTTGGGCCTCTCCTGTTTAGAGAACACATAATTATGTCCTCCACTGAAGGCAGAAATGCACCACTGACTCAAAGAAACAGGCCAGCTTTTCTCCATTAGCTAGCAGGAGATAAGTGCGTTGAATTCTTCACTAGGAGGACAAGATGGCCTTTTCTTTTAGATAAACAAATAGGCTTAACTATGCAAGAACGAAACTGTGCCCTCATGACTTTCCAAGCCAATTTTAATTCATTTTATCCTGGAATATGTACAGGTTGTTGGTGGCAGCTACAGCAATGACATTTTCTTTAGGGTGCCAGGCTGTGTGGAGGATCTTCTTGTTGAAGTCCAGACTGTCAACACTGATCTCATCCTTCTTCCTCTTGCCACCAGTACACACTTTGCGTGGCTTCAAGATGCCGCGGGGTTTGCTGCTCTCTCGGGATGCCTCAAGAGTGATATCCCTCCTGGTGTTTCTATCAAACATCCTGAAGAAGTTATTGTAAGAGCCAGTCATAATAGCACTACAAAAGAACAAAAAAAAAAAAATTACAACACACAATTGAGATTTCATAAGGTAACATGAGGTAACAGTTTTCACGAGGTAACAGTTGTATCGCTAACGTACAAAAATGTTAGATATTTTTCCAAATCTTGTTTTACTTAATTTTAGCTATGTCCATCAATGAGTAAATGTCTCCAAAATGTGTAACATATAGTAAAACATACTTTTATTTAAAAAGAAAACTTCTAACACACAAAAGAACATTTAATTAAAGGGTTTATAGTGTTCCAATATGACACACAGGAATATACTGTGTATTTTTTTTTTTTTCATTTTTTACAACATCTTACCTATCAGTTCCATTCCAACAACATTCAAATTTGTCAAAAATGCAGTCGTTTTCATACAATGAACAGAGCTTGCTGCGAAGGTATTCATGGACCTGTAACAATACAATCATGGTAAAAAAATAACTTGTATTAAAATACTTAGCAATTATAAAAGTGTCTTCAGAGCAAAATAAAATAACATTAAGCACAACTGAATACATATGGATTACAATATTTTAAAATGAGAAATACAATTACAGAAGTAAGCTTGTTTACAGAATTAACACCTTTACCAGAGAATACTGAAACATAGATAGACAGTTGAGTATTTATTAAAATAATCCTACCTGGTATGTTTCTACTGGTCTATTTTCCATGTTCAGATCCCACACCTTGACCGAGAGATAGTCTCTTGTCATCATGTATCGGCCACTATGACTGAACTTTACATCAGATATTGATGAGATGATTTCAGAAAAGAATGATCTGCTGCTTGGATCTTCTGGTTCCTCAAAAACTAAAATAAAAAATATTTTAATTTCTATCACTGTATTCTACATATACAGTAACAAGGTAAAATAGCAAATAAGTAACCCAGTGTTTTAAGATCAAAGCAACAATTTTACAAGACAAAACCAATTCTATTGGAATGTGAAAGGCTACATTCAGCCATGGTCCCACTTTCCAGAAATGTTGACCAATAATATTTGCCCTTATATGTAGCCAAATGCAAGATAATCCCCTACTTCCTTAACAAGGTGTCGGTCTGTATTTTAAAAATAATTTGGCTAAATTCATGAGATAATAATTAAAAAAAAAAAAAAAAAACAGGATCCTTCAAAAATCCTGTCTTTTATTAAAGTACTAAACATCTGTTGAAAAGGATATCCTCTATAAAACTGAAACACAGGCAGTGTTCAGGACACACTACCAAGTGGTGGGGGGGGGGGGCAAGGATCGTTACGCTTCCAAACACTTACATTTTGTATGCCTGTCACAGAGGGCTGCTGCACGCATGTCACACAGTCGTATAGTTCCCTTGCTACTGCTGTAGACAAATACATTGCATTGATTCGGGTGACACTCTGCTGCCGTTATGACTTCTGTCAATTCTTCCATGTTGGCAGGCTTAATATCTACAATGTCTAAAGGTCATGCTGTAAGGACAAAACTATTCAAGAAGTCAAGTTTCCTTTTAAAAATACACCATATATATGGATACAGCAACGTTGAATGCTCAGATACATGTTCAAATTATACTAAATTAAACATGTACTGTGAAAGTACATGAAGCCATTTTGCAACAAAGTACATTCAGCGAAAACCAATTAAACTATTACTTCCAGCACTTGGATACCAAAACTCACCCACACCCCTAATGTTCACATTCTTTTAACATTTTAAACTGCTCTCCTTATTTAGAAAAGACAAAACCCTTTGTTTAGCTCCAAGGTTCCCCACTAGGTGGCTAATGGAGAACAACACCCTAGAGGTATTGAATGAATGATTTATTGATGCAACTGCAGATGATTTAACCAACTGTGATGGGCGCTCAGTGCCCGATGACCGTAATGGGCTCTCAGGGCCCGAGTGAAAGATAAATTTGGCCAGCGGCCTCGTCCGTGGGTACTCGAGGGCTACTTGCGCGAGGCCAGCTGGAAAAACATGAACGGTTACATGTATCCCAGTGCCACAGATAGGAAGTGGCTATGGGCCACCTGCCCCCGGGACGAGGCATGCTGCAAGGTGGTGGCTGGGGTCGAGGATGCCAAAACAAAAGAAGCGACATGGGAGAAAAACACAGAGCCTTTATGCGCTTGCTGATGATGTGTTGGTTAGGAGAGGATTCTCCTTCCAGAAATGCATTGTCACAGTTGGAAAATCGCAGACAAATGATTCCAAACATATAAAAAGTGAAAAATAAATGCATTCATAAATGTTACTTTATATAACATACATAAGATATATTATTTGTGTCCACTTATTTTCTATTTATCACAGAGATCTAAGGTATACTATATAATTTCTACTACAAATTACATTAGTTTCAGTGAAATCCAGCACACCCTAATGTTATTTATATTTGTATTTATTTCTAAAATCACACATTACTAGCTAAAACGAGACGTGTTCAATGGAAAAAAACAAATAAAAAAAAAATAAAACACATTTTTAAAATGGTTTAACCAGAAAAGGATACTAAAACTTCGATCTGTGATTTCTAAGTGCCATAGGTTTATTCTTAGGTCATCTGCAGAAAGGTAAGTTTCATGATCACTATTTACTGAAATCGAGTTAATATGATATGTGTGCGCATTTGCAAATATTCTTCGGGGACTTGCTTCTACCATCAAGTCCATGGGCTGCAAAACAGGCACCTGGAACAAAAAGAAAGGGGTTAGTAACATACATTCTCAGTCACGGCAGCAAAAACATGAATAAGTAGATCACTATGGCCTACATCCACCACCATCCGTAGGTAAGTATCTATGACATACATACTTCCCTACGGGCTTCTCCCTGTGCTATATGTCAATACAAACTAAAATATTATGAGCTTAAAAACTATTTTGAATAACATGTAGATATATCATCCGTAACTAAAAAGTATTTTTCAATGTCTTTAAAATTTCTTGGATTAAACCTTAACTAATCTATACCTAATGTCTCTATCCGTGATCATGTTGTACAGTACTGTTTCTCTAGGTAAAACAAAACATGGACTTACCCGTAGTGATGTAATTCTAAAGGGATCTCTAAGTCTGCCATCTTCCTCTTTCAAGTTATAACCCTCTGCCTTTTTGTCCCTTTCACTGATTTTCCACAATTTAATAGTTTTATCTGAAAAATAAATTTTCCAGCTCAAAGTGTGTATAATATCTATACCTCCCAAGAGAACACCCTCGTGGTGAAACAGAATGTCCCCCCTTGTAAATGCTCTGCCTAAAGGAACTTCATTTAAAAGAACACCTATTTGGCACCACTAGTGAGTCGTTCACAACTGATACAGTACTGTTTTGTAACCTGATAACTCATCATCACCATTAAACTTAAATTCAAATAGTTTATTCAATCTTTTATAATGTGACTTATCGCCAGTGTCTTGAAGCATTCTGATTGGTTTATTCAATCTTTCCAAAACCGCCGTCATATCACTGCCTCGTTTTGTATTTTGATTTCCACGAGTGCACCTCATCGCTACAAAATGGCTTGTAAACAAACGACAAAACCCACCGCTGTCTCTCTTGCTACAAAAATTGTTCGAGCTCCATAAAAAAAAAAAAAAAAAAAAAAAAAAAAAAAAAATAGAATCAGCCCAGAATATATGCCGCATAGGGTACAAAGATAGACAGAAACATGCTACTAATGTGGGTCTACAGAAGTTGTAAAATAATAACAATGGCTTATTTATTATTTCAGCATTGTCCAAATAATCTATCAATGTTCTGAAGAATTAGAAAGTACTACAAACCCCAAATCAAGACAAAATAAAATAAAATAAACAAAACAAGTTGAAATTTCTTACCATTAGTAGAAAGCAGGGAATGAGCAGCATTTTGTTGGGGTAACCACCTAATTTTATTAATTTTTTCCTCAATTTCTAGACTTTTCAAATAGTCAAATTCAGGTTCATGACTCTGGAAAGTGCTGTAAACGTTGTATTCGCCTCTGGAATGAGGACGGTTTTTACTCTACAAGACAAAATACATATTGGTAAAAAAAAACACAACACTACAAACATCTACAGGTATACTTCACACAATAGAGATAAATAATACTTATATAGTACCACTTTATTATCATTTTATTATTTCCTTACCCTTTACTTTGTATCTGCCTGTGTGACAGGTTAAACACTATGAAACATCAAAAGGTCAAATTATACATGTGCTAAAACTGCAGTTTTTTTCAATGGGACTGATCCTGGAATATTAATGCAAATCACCAAAGGGAGGCCACATCAATGACATAAATCTGCTCAAAAACACACTATAAACTGACAATAAAGCCTTGTCTAAATTTACAAAGTCGATTTTAGGCACTACACTGGGCATTTTTTTAATTTTTTTTTTTTTATTATTAATTTGTTCAAAAAAACCAAAAACACAACCCTAAACCCAGATCACACTCCACATACAGATGACAGTCTGACTAGATTTAGAGTACAGCACCTTCATGGAATACTAACCTCCTGTTCTCTTTGAAATATGACAACTCTACCCCCCTTGTCCCCAGTTGCAAGCAGGTCTCCAGAGTAGTTGAATTCAACTGTTGAAATAATATCAGCTGTAGAGAGAAGACAAACAAAACAAATATATCAATATACTATTAAAATTGACTAAGAAAAGCATTCCTGTGACTGAAAGTACACTTCTTTTCAATTTAGACAAATCAAAGTCAGGTGCAATTTTCCAGCCCAACTGATACCAATACCAAGCGATGCAGGAATTTACTGAACAGCTTCCGTTATTTATTTTCCTGTTCATAACTTGTTCTTGAGATAGAAAAGCATGTGCAGCAAAAGTCAAAATATAGGGTAAAAACTTTGCGTCCGTTTTAGTGACGGTTATATTTTACAGCTTTTTTTAGTGGTATGGACTTCACAAAATGTTACAATATCTGCAGTATACATATCTATGATATCTAGACAGACTGAAAAAAACATAATAGGAAATACAAGAGATAAAAGATCTGTCCTTCTCTAATATGTACAGTACATAATGGCGCCTCCTCAAAGAATGATTAATTACTGCACCTAACAGTTCTGTTTCAAGGCCAAGAATATTTGTAGAAAAAAAGAGCGAGGGGAATAACTATACTTTCTACATTAAAACCATAACATACATCAAAGGGAAAGGGACCTTTTCAAAAATACACCCGTGTATTTCATTTATACAGACCATGGTCAACCTCTAAATTATGACAATGAAAAGCTCATATGACAACACCAATAAAACACACTGCAATTTAATTTTACAAGACAACTGTCAGCCTAACTTCACCTAACGTATGCAAGTTTGAACCACACGCCATTGTCAAATTTCAGCCGATATGACCCATTCTAAAATAAAATGTCCGCAGCTACAAATAAAATACTTTATTTGTCATTATTTTTCTTCAATAGTTTTGTGTTAAGCATTAACCAAGCTAGACAGTTGTTTGATACTGCAGTTTACTTTCTCATTTTCTGGGTATATCATTTTTTCAGAAACAAAATATCCCTAGGTAGATCACAAATCAGTGGGTGTACTATACAGTAAGTAGGGAGGGAGTTGTGAAGCTGAGAATATAATAATTTGTCACCAATATTGGCCTCCTTGTCCTCATTACCTAGATCACTATACTGTAGATGATATAATTATAATAATAATAATAATAATAATAATAATAATAATAATAATAATAATAATAATAATAAAATTGGCAACAGGCCCCTCATTTTTTAATTTCTGCCTTCTACTTAAGTGTAGGCTAATTCATGGGAAAGTTCAGAGGGGGAAAAAAGAGACAATAACAAAAACTATTTTTAATAGATTCTACCAGCATAGACTTTGTTAGTTTAGCCAATCGGTTGTCACTACAGAGAAAAAAGTAGGTCACATTCACAATTGATGGAATAACTACTTGTGCACAGCATTATATCTAATTAAGTTGTGCGTCTAAGCTAAAAAAGGTAGGTTTAAAATTGTTATGCATACAAGTGTTTGTTTGAGAAAATATCATTCATATACTGATAGGACCTCCAAATGTTTTGTAACAGAAATGGCTTCTGCTTTAGGAATGGCAAAAAGGAGTCAGCTGATCAGCCCTGGGACATGCAAGGACTCTGCAATCTTTGTGGTGGGTAAACAAATATGAAGTCCCTACCTCAAAGGTCTCAACTGAACACTTTTGTTCAGTACTTTCTTGCACAATACCACAACAATTTACCTAGAGATTCAAAGAATACACTTGTGTAAGGAGTATATCCAATATTAGGTCTTTATCACCAGGACACCATAAAGTCACATCACCACCGGGGTCAAGATCATGATCTCGATCTCTAATGGTTTACAAGATACTACCAGTTGACGTACAGTGGCAGCAGTATAATTATATATAATCTCTCTCACAGTGGGGTAATAAGAATCACCATCTACCCAGTACTGCAACTAGGGCTGTGCGGTTATGGAACTTTCAGTTCGGTTCGGTTTCACTTTTAAAAGCTTGGCTATCGGTTCGGTTTAACAAGACAAAGACGTTATATTTTTCTTAACGTTTTTAATGAAAATAATCAAATGTAACTGCAATTTTTGATCATATAAATATTTGTAATAAAATGAATTATAAAAAAAACGTATTTGCATAACTTAGAACAAATCAGGTTGCAGACACTAACAAAATACCATAAACACATCCTTCAAATGACTTAAAAGTGAAATAAAAAAAAAACTAAATTTAAAATAAAAAAATTCACTGTTTAGGGCAACAATGACACTTTGACATATTTGCCACTGTTCAACCTGAACATTTAAACTCTGGTAGAAGTCACAACAGGTTTAAAATAAATCTAAATGTATTGCAAATAAACAACTGGGAACTCATTTCCCTGCTAATCATTACAAAAAAAAAAAAACTTTAACAATGTACAATATTATTGCTGGTATTGCTGGAAAGTTGAGATTCTAAGCTGTCGACAGTCGACTCTGTCACATGACGAGAGGCTTAACTTCAGGCGATTTCCTTAACTAGGTGGCTTTTACAGTGCCTGAGTAATATGCGCGTAACCTCTGGCGCCCCGAAATGAATGGGGCAGTCACATGTCAGTTTTTCAACAGTGAATTAAAATAAAATGTGCTTTCAATTCCTCTTTCGATCACACCAGAAAAAACTGATCAGTTGCTCATTCGGTCAGTACATCATTTGTAATGCACTACAACAATTGGATATATCAATATTCGTCTTGGAAAATGTTAATATTATCCATATTGCGATTGGTATTCATTCAGTATAATTTTAGGTCTAGATCTGGAGTACGATAGTTACCTGTGGAGTGGTCTGTGGCACATCATCTTCGACTTCAGCCTTTCGCTTTTCTTCGTTACACAGGGTTTAAAATTCTGTTTGTGTTTTTGGCTTGTAAATGTCTTTTTAAAGTTTCTGTAATTGGCGCTTACCTTTTTTTAACATATTTTTCCAAGTGCAAAATTGTTTATCAACCTGTGTTAAATGTTCTAAAACTAAACTTTTATGTTTAGCTGCGGGAGGGGTGCTGCTAGCATGGTCAGACATTTTCGCGAATGATCAAAAATGGCGGGAAACCAACACGGTTTTAATGCTCCAACTCGGTTTCGTTTTTTTTTTTTTTTTTTTTAATTTAAACCGAACTGACAAAATCGGTTAACCGCACAGCCTTAACTGCAACAGATAACACATTCTAATAATGTGGATACACTAACCTGGGTTTAAAACAGTAGGGTTCAACAATAGACAGAAAACCACTTGTTTCGATAGACTAGAATGCTCGCCTACTAGGTAGAGGGGTGTTGGTTTATAAAGGTCAGTGTGAGTGTGTGCAAAAAATTCAAGACGACCAGTAAATAAAGCAAATAGGCTAAATAAATACATGAATGTGAACACTGCAAATAAATGTGCAAAACATTTTAAGTGGTTAAATAAAAAAAAAAAAAAAAAAGCTAAACATGTAGGGAATTCTAGCAGAAAGCTACAGCACCTGCACATATTACAAGGCCACACAAACATGAACCACTACATTTAGCATTCTCTGCTTTTGGCAGTCATTTATTAAATGTTTATTGGTAATACAATCTGCTACAGTCTATCCAAAACACAGTCTGTTAAATCAAAAATTAAATATTGGCCTTATTTTAAGTTAATTGGTTTCAAATAAAATACAAGAAAACATGCTTCAAAAAACTTGCATAATATTTCCATAATCTTATTTCCATCTTCATGCCATACAGTTTGCTATCATACCTTGATCAAAAGATGAGGCTGACATCAGTGTGCTAGCACCAGCAGTGGAAGATTTAAATGCCTGCGAGAAACTGCAGGGAAAGCATTTCATCTTCTGCAGAATGCAAACGTAGTCTGGATTTCCTCATTTGATAAAGCCACAATATGGGTGGCCCAGCAGCCCTTTCTTTTGCGAGATTTCCTTCTGCTCCACGGTGTGCAGGCATCTAGACAAACTATCAAATAAACGTTCCAGACCAGAAAGAAAGGGCATGACAGGCTGAATTTTACATGGACAGTGAGGTGTCAGCCCTCAGCACTATTCCCAAGATGCTGCCTGTACAGAGAGCGTACACTGATCTGAGCTAGCTAGCCGATTCTCTGCCAACATATCACACTTGGAAAAAAACAGTGCAGCTATAGGCTTGGCATGCTGCATTTAGCTGTACTGTGACATCACACAATTCATGCATGAAGTTCACAGAAGTGCATTATTATAGGTCATTCCTAACAAAGGAAGCAATCAATTTTCTTAAAACAAATCCTCAGTGGTGTCCCCCTCCGGACAGTTTTGGTAGCTCTCCTTTTTTCCCAGGTTGAGCAAGAGAAAGCTTGAATTAGAAGTAGCCTTATCCATATGCAGCACCTGCCGTTCCTGAGAAGCTAGCTGGAAATTTCAAGCCATCTGTGTCATACATCTTTCTCCAAACCGCACTGCAGAAATCAATTATTTCTCTCACAGCATACAGAGACAAGTAGATGTTTGCTTTTTATTGGCTTATAATGACAAGATCATTCCAATCTTTCTATGTGTGTTTTTTTTTCTTTTTTTCACAGAATCAAATACATATTTTCAATATAGATACTAAGGTCTGAGAATGATATATAATACATATTTATAATTTTACACAACAGTACTACTAAACACTATTTTCTGTTTCACTGTTGGAAAGCATGATGAAGACTAAGCTAAACTAGTCATACTGTACACCAGACATTTTTTATTGCAGGCTCAGTTTTCTGTCAGTGTGTACTGGACTATTCTGTATTAACAAAATTGGTAAAATATATTTAATCTACAGATTAGTAGTCCAATATTCATATTATGTAACTAAAGTCAAAAGCTAATGACAGACAAAGGGTGTTGGATGTTTTTTTCATCCGACTTATTACACCTGGATATCATCACCTATTATGCAAAGTGATACATTCAAAATAATGTAAAAGGTGAGTATTGTGTGTGCTCCTCAAAGATAAACATCAAAAACTCTAGCAGAGCTTGAAATATTTAGCTTAATCAGATTTAAATCCTGAATGTAAACCAGTGAAGGACGTAGAATAAGTAAAAGATACTGAAATGTGTGGCTGTAGTTACACCCAGGGCTCCACTGAAAAAATATGAATTACGCATGATATTTACATTTAATGCACAAAGAATATGCACAGCAATTTTGCAAGTTATCAAGCTTCTTGAACTTCGCTGGTTCCTGGCATATCAATGCTCAGTTGTTAATATACTGCAAGAGGTGGAAAAGGGACGTTTTTATTCTAAGACCCAAATTTTAGCACAGTAGTTCAAAGTAACATTACAGTTAAAATGTAAAGCTGTAGTTAATGCATAAAAGTATGTACTGTATTTATTGGAAGTACTCGTGACCACGGTAAAATACATTTTACGCACAGTGTTTAAATAATGAGAGGATTACATAATGACCCATTCAGAACTCTAAAATGACACACAAAAAGACAAATCTGACAGTCAAACAACCTCAGATTCAATACAACATCGGTGCTAAATTCCGATCAGATCCAGATATCAATAAACATACAAACAAACACATCTCTGGAGCACATTTCTACACAAAAGCACTAACACAAACCACAAATTGGATGCGTTTTATATACTGTACTGTGTATTACAGTGGACAGTTTTAAAAGTAAAACAATCAATTTCAATAGTTACTGAACAGGTTGTTACATTTAAATAATAACAAACAACCCAGGCAGAGGGCAGGGAATCTTATCACTTAACTCCTGGCCACCAACTCTCCCAGCTGGTCATTAAAGCTTTCACTAGAACAGTGGTTCTCACTGCAAATCTTTTCGAAATATAATTTGTTAAATCGTTTACAAATACATATAGACTATGTAGACATACGCACACCTATATAGCTAGCAATCATTTCTGTAATAAAGCTAAAGTACAACACTCCCTCTCTACTGGATTTTAATTCAAAAGACTCTTCTAACAATAAACTGGAGATATAAAACAGGTACTTGCAAGGTTTATTTTGTATTATTATTGCACTGACAACAGGTAAAACTTGGGTGTCTGCGTCAGCAGACAAAATAAAACAATCACTTGCGGCACAATTCTGAGCTAAATTGAAAATGGCTTTTGCATAACAAATCATAAATATAACCTTGTTAAACAAGCCCAGATTACTGGCTCACACAGAAATATAGCAACAAAGAACCAAAAAAAAAAAAACTAAAAGTAACCTAAACCTTTCTAAAACATTTTATGAACAAAACTTGCACAGTAAAAACAGCCAATTAGTATAAGAACACACTTTTTTATTTAAAAAAAAAAAAAAAATTATATATATATATATATATATATATATATATATATATTCTGCTTAAACCTGTGATCACTTAACATCCCAGAAATAAAAAATAAATAAACTACACATTTCACAATGGGTCTCAAGATTAAAACTTACAGAATTGCAATAATTGGAAAGAAAACAAACGATGCACGGTGGACTGCGTGTGGACTTGACTTGCTACTTGCAAAGGTTCAGCAGTTCTTTAAATGGAAAGTCTGCAGGCTCAAGGGTTTCTTGTGAAATTAAATCCTCTTTCACACTGGCACTTCTACCCGGGTTCTGGCTACCTGGGTCACAATCCCACGTAGTGTGAAACAGCGTACCTGGATGGTACCCGGGTCCCAGCGACCCACCTCAGGATGTGGGCCGACATGCTTTGACCCGGTTGAACGAGACAAAATGCATGACAGCTGACGAAATAACAAAAACAGCCACGCCTTCATGAAGGTTTCACTTCCGCAAGGAACATTTAAGTTTATTCTGTTCTGCCATATTTGTGTTGCTTGATACACACCATGAGCCAGACTGCACCTTGGATGGAAGCATGTGTAACAAGCTGCTTCCAGGGCATTAATACGCGCATTGTGTACCTGCGTCTGTCACCCAGGTCAACCCTGCTTTATCAGCATAGCCGACCCGCATGACACCGAGTCCTGACCCGGTTAGGTTCCGACTCGGGTAGAGCATGCCAGTGTGAAAGGGGCTTAAGAGCGAAGCTTGCTTCACTTAAGCAGTGTGGGTGCTTGTTTTTCAGAAAGTGCAGAGCACTGAATGTCCTCTCACACAGCACCATAGTAGGGAAAGGGACAAGAAAAGAAAAGAAACTTTAGCCAGGGGCTTGTAGTTCTCAGCAAACTGGAACACTGCTAGTGTTGATGGAATTGATACTCTTTTTCACTGTGGATTCAACCTCATCCATGGTTTTCATGGAAGTCTAAATTAGCCAAAACTGGTGTGCTCCTCTGTAATGTGTCCTTGCTCAGTGGAGCATCTCTGAAAAGTATTGTCAGGTTGTACAACTTTAAAAGTTGCCATCCACATTTGACCCATCTTACTCACAAAATCCGAGATGGCGTTTTTGTTTTTGCAGTTCGGTTTTTGTTTCATTTAACAGCTTACATCTCTAAAAGTCATTCTTATAGTTCTTTGCAACTTCACCCGCATGTGTGTTGTAATGACGCTGCATGGCATACATTTTGATCTGATGAATCTCCTTACAAATAGCACATACAGCAATTTACTCAGAAGCTGAATTGCGTTTCCCACTGGCCCTGAAATGTTTGCTTTTCTTCCTTCCATGTTGGTTGCACACAGTGTGTCTCTGTAATGTTATCAGACTCCAAAACATTTTCTGACAGTACTACTGATTTATCAAAAAAAACAAAAAAAAAACGTTGATACCCATAGTGTGTTTTTTTTTATGTAGCTCTACCAAAGCCTTTTCTTGTTCACCTAATTTTATGTGCACTACTACAAAAAACGTTACATTTCCCAAGTCGCATTCAAAAAGCTGTTACTTCATAACGTTTCTCCCAACGTACTCGCGCTGCATCTTCAGCATTGCACTGCGTAATCTCGTCTGCTTTGCGTTGCGTCTACATCCACCGGAAGGTAAACATTTGTAGACGTTGAAATACGCCATAAGAAAACACAGCACTACACTGTTATGTGCAGCTACTGAGTATATTTTATAGACTACAGAACACATCTCACGGTACGATTTTACCTTCCTGTGTAGCGATTTTCACTGCAGTGAATCAGGTAGGGCACGAAGTGGCGCTGATTAAGGAGTTGCAAGTGGGCTACACGGGACATGCTGTGGCTGCCCAAAATCAAGCGGTGGCCGCATTTGAGAAACGTTGCACTAGAATACAGAATAAGAGCATCACTGTAACTGGCGTGATATGCAAAACTTAAAACACCTGTCGTCATAACATTAGTTAACAGAGTGTAGGGCTATCATACTAGACAGTCGGTATGTAAGTAATCTATAGATGTGAAGAATTTCAGTTCTACCAACTGTAACTTAACTCTTTCAAGGTTAGTTTTGGGTGGAAAAGGGTAGCAAAGGCTCATACTGTATTGGACAGAATCGCTTTTTAATCAATACAGTATGAGCCCCCCCCCCCCAAACATGGTCGTTTTTAATTCTTATTGAATTGTTTACTACCCGCTAACCTGATGAGCAGTAATCTATTACAAATGGTAACCTCACATTTTTACCCACCGTTTCATCTGTTGTGGCCTTTCCAATCCATGCAACAACCAATACTAAAACTAATATGTATACTAAATAATATTGGGCCACTGACTGGCAACTGAGAAAACAGATTATAACATAGTTGGCCAAACTAAATTATGTGCACATCTTCGTGGACAAAGGGCCTTTTCTCCACACTTCATAAGCGAACATACGGTATTTTTAAAAAAAATATTTTTCACCACACGGTAGAAAATAATGCCTTTACCTCTCCTTAAAAAAAAAGCGATGCACAAACACAGATGGAAGTTACAGTTACGATCTTAGTCACAGCTGGGATTATTGTGTGTGCTTTATTTCACTGAATGGACGCAGCACTTTGACGTCACGAGAATTACGAATGAAACTTGTCATGGTTATATCTCTGCCAAAGCTAGCATTAGCATTTATCTGAGGGATGCAATCTGCAACGGAACACCAAAAGTTTAGGAATTTGCAATTATCTGACCCTCGGGAACCCACACCCGACCTCTGACAGTGACCATGTCCCACCATCAGCACCACGCCACTGCCCTAATTCAACAGCAAAGGTAACACTGACGATATGTCTGAAAACACACAAAGCTTACCTTCTGCCACATCTTCGTCTATGGCACCTTTCACTTGGGAGAAACACCACTGGAAATCATTCCCTCCTCCGACTCCTAAAATACAAGCAATGGAAATTACACAGATTAGGCTACTGTTTCGTAACAGCCTCCTTTTGCAGCTCTCTCCCCGTGTACACAGAGAGCGCTGCTGTTTAGGCCCTGCAAACAGTAAGAGGCCTTTCCCGCTCGGGTGTTAAAGTTAATAGCTTACCTGCCATTGCTTCCTCCGGGAGCAGATTTGGCGTCGCTTGGGGTTCTGCGGAACTGTATTCAGGTGTTTACTTTGGGTTTGCAACCTGGCGCTGCAGCTGAAAGCGATTAAAGAGCCAGGAATCAGAGCCGCTGAAGCTGTCCGTGATTTTTTTTTTTCTTTTTCAAAATGGCGCACATTGCAAGTCGACATGATACGATGACGTCATTTAATAGACACTTTAAAAAGCCTGCTTCAAAAAACTCATGCCTCCTGAGATTAAGAAACAGGAACGCTGTGTGTGTCAGACAGACTCGTAAAGATTCTTATTATTATATGTTTTTTGGTATGTGATAATGACATTTCACCAAGTATACCTTTAAATAATGTCAGCTCAATAAAATACACTAGCTATGATATTATTATTATTATTATTATTATTATTATTATTATTATTATTATTATTATATTACTTTCTAAAAATGTAAGAGGAACCTTCTCTGCCTCAGTACCCACCAATAAACCTGTTTTATGTACCCGACATACAAAAAATGCATTTATACAGTTTAAAAAAAAAAAAAAAACTATAAGAAAAGAATAAACAGCAGCGCAAAATACCTAGAATCTTTGGGTCCTGATCATGAGGATATACATTGCATGACGCAATTGCGCCCTCTGGTGGATTGGACTGACACAAAGTTTAAATAGCTTGTTCTTTCCTGTTGACGAATTGTCCCGGTGCGGGGCCCACATGTTGTTCAGAACTAATACCATTTACCCTTTTTGGTAATCTTATAGATTAAAAAAAAAAAAAAAAAATCCAGTAATTGTCATTTATTTAGAATTGGATGGGCGTCTTTTTATTATTTTGTTTGGAAAGTAAATGGAACATGCCCCTATGTATGCATCATACAGCCCTGGGGGACTTGTGTAGTAATAGATCTGGATTTGTACTTGTGAGGCCTGGTAAGTAACAGTAAGTTTGGCTTTAGAAACAAATTAGGCCAGTAATAATGGATATTATTAAAGTTCCTTCAAATGCATAATGTTCATGTGTGTGGGATGGCACCTTCAGATGCAGACAGCACAAGAAGTGATTAGGTACCAGGAAACAGAACCATTTTTAAAAAAATTCTGTTCCATTGCGGAACCGCATATTGCTTTTGGTACTGTGCTTTATTTAGTCAATTACCTGATCTAACCTCTGATCTTATTGCAATTTGCATTGTCTGAATTTGATACATTTTTGCATCACGGTTACCCCATAACTGCTTTGAAAAGACTCAGTTTGGATCTTTTCCAGTCGTTATTAATCAAGAATGTATTTTAAACCCCCATTATATTACCTTTCTGTCTGACTGTACTTGATTCAAACCATCAAGACAGCAAGCTAAAACTGCTTGTTATTGAAAGCATTTTAATATTAACATTCCTTGCTTCTCAGGTTGTCGGCTGAAAGATGATTTTTCTGAACATTTCTAATATCCATGTTTGCTAGGCTCTGTCAGAGGTAAGGCAGTCAATTTATTATGAAGTCACCGATACATTTTTGAATTGGCCTTTCAAAAATAATGATACAACTGGTAAGAGTAAATGAAGGAACTAATCGTAGTAAATGAAATGACTTATTTATGACTTATTGTGCTTGTTATGGGTGAGTGTATTTTCATTTGAGTTGAGTATTGGCATGCTACAATACTAGATAGTTTGTGTATTCTAGCTCCTGCAGCCAAGACTGACAGCAGCTGTCAAAGTCATTCAAGGCTGGGGGATAGAACACCAATCCCTCCTATTTTTAAATATATTAATATAAGCCTGATAATAATAATACAAAAATGAAAAAAATAATGAAAATGTAATCACTAGCATAACTGAACTTATGAAAAAAAGTCAGGACAATTTATTTTTTACTAAATAGTGTGTAAATAAATGAGCCTTTCTTGTTCCACCAGAATAAACCTCATTTCATTTTGACTGTCAGACCTTAACATTCAAAAGAAAATGATCTGTCTGTTTTGGGTATTACATGTGTGTCTTTGGTTTCAAATGAACTGGAAAATTCAATTGGATACAAATAAAATAATCTAAATGGGAACTGTTCTCTTGGATCATTAAATTTGTGTTTTTCTTTCACAGAGAAACTTCAAAATGTTCCACTGACACGGGAATACGATCTTTACTTCAGATTGCAATAATCAGCTAATGTTTACACTTTCCCCAGCATTAAGCAACGTTTATTGATGCACTGATGGCCTTTCCTTGTTTTGACTAGATGTATTTTCAGTGTCTTTGAAGACATTGAAATCCACTTCTAGTCAAAATGTTTCTTATTTCATTTTGTGTGTTTTGTATTTCTGAATGTAGCACTGTTGGGTGTTTAATTGTCCTGACAGACATTTATATAAGATGTAGGCTTGCCAGTAGTTTGATATTGAGGACCTACGCAATGTAACAAACATTACATTTTCATATAATAGCCTCACATGTCTTTGTATTGGCTTTGAAATAGGGCTCGATTTGTTCAGTTCAATTAACTTCCACCTGGGAAATACTGTACATAGAGGGAAAATGCATGCTAATTGGATGTACTTTTAATTTCCCCCCACATTTACCTGCTGGTAGTAGGTTCATTCAGTTGGGCCTGGTTACTAACACATCCAATCTCGTTTATACAGTATATATATATATATCTATATATATATATATATATATATATATATATATATATATATATATATATATATATATATACTTGTTTTCTTATAACAGTGTCTTTCGGATGGATTTTATGTGCTGTGTGTTTCATTCATTATATTACTGTCTTTTTTAGCTACATAAGTCAAAACGCATTACCAGGATGACCAACGACAGCCCTTAAAGATGTACTGGCTTTGGGCAAACAGCAAATTAAATTGCTAAAGGAAGCCCAAGAAAGTTTATCAAGTTAAAGGAACATTGATTTACTGTCAAGTATTTTAGTGCAATCTGTTACAGTTTTTTTTTTGTTCACTTATGAACAGACGGGCAGTCAAAGCTTGCGTTTTATTGTAAAGACCTTTGTTTTTTTTCCTAAGCAAAGTCAGAAAATATATTTTGTATTTTGTTAAGTTCATTGGCTGTTTTGTAAGGTAACAAATGCATTAAATAGATCATGCCATTGTGGCTTTATGGTACTATAAAACAAAATGTGTTAGACGAATTGGCAAGCAAAGTATGACAGTCCAGAAGAATGTTCTTTGCGCCATGGTTGGTGTACTTGATGATTCAATAATTGACAAGTTTGGTTGACTAACAATTAGGCCATGTTGGCAGAAAATTGCAGTTGTACTACTGGGAGGACCTTTTATGCTTCTCAATGAGAACATTTTACAACTAAAGAGCTATTGTATTTGTAGCAGCTCCTTCTTTAACCCTGGTGACTTGATATGTGTCTAGTTCAAAATACTTCTTATAAATAGTCTTCACATGGGTTTAAACAATGTATTCAAGGCTTTCTCTCCTCTCGTCTATGCAAAATCACAGGTCTGATAGAACCAAGTTATACATTTTAGAATGCAGTTTAAATAATGAATGCTCCTAATTATTGGAATAAATTGCTGCATTATTTTTCTTGTCTTTCTCAGGGGGAGAGTTATGACTGCTGCATATTTTTTCGTCTTTCTTCCCAACACTTGGTTTTATTGAAAAAATGAATGATGTAAATCCATGTAGCAGAGGTCATTCCTTATGAAAATTCACAACACAACATCTTACATTGATTGGGAAATGATCTAATATTCATTTGTTTTTGTGACTAGAATTTCTTGAAGAACCATTGGTGATAGTCAACATTGAGGATATCATACTGGTGAGAGAGACAGTCTCCAAAAATACTAAATGCATCCTCTAGTTATAGATGTTACTACTGTATATGACAAGTCATTATTTTTCAAAGTCACTGCTTCAACTTTATGAATCAGTCATGCAGTCATTCAGTGACAGGCTCCTTTTGCTTTGCTATCAATAGACTGTCTGTTTATCCAAACTGTACTGTGTTGTGTTTATCCTTTTGGATCCAAATGAAAGCAATTGTCAGAGCAATTATCATATAGGGGCTGATATAAGGATAGATGTAGTGCAAACACTTTTCTGAGGAGGAGCTGAGAGTCCTGATGACTGAGGTCACGCAGCCTTGAAATTTGGAAAAGCCTCGACCAATATTAGTTATGCTACCAAAGAGACCATATGGCCCTCTATAGTGAAGAAAGTCTGTGCTGTCGTTGTTACCAGGAGGACAGTCGTGATGAAAAGGGGAAATTCAGCTATTAGGTCTAGGATGACCTGTGGAGTGAGATGATAATGCCTTACCACCGCATCCTCCGGCATCCCAAACAAAGTGGGTCAAGTGGGTCTTCTCCGTCTTGCCCTTCTCCGACGAAGGTTTTCCTGCCTGTCCTCATCAAGAGCCAAACGTTGCTGCATCAGGAAGTGTACCACAGCAGCCATCCTGTGGCCAATGACAGGTCTCTAAAGGTTTGTGGTTTTATACAGCTCTTAATTACTCGCTTCTACAATGGTTTGCACCTTGTAAGAGGAGGTGCAAAGTTTTTGGAGGGTCAGCAATTGCCTAAATGCAAAGCAAAATCCTTACATCACATTATAATATTTGCACCAGCTTAGTATTCCAGATCTCTGCCAAATTCTATGCTCTTTTCTTTATTTGAATGCATTTCAATATCATTTAATAATGCCAAAGTAATAATTTGAAAGCAGGTGGAGAACGGCAGGTGAAAACCATTCTTTACATAAGCTGCATTTTTAGTGGCCGCTAAAGTCCCACTTTACAGCAGCTAAACACAGTTTGCGCGTGCAAAACATCGATTTTGGCAATATGGTTTTGCAGCCGCAAGTCACTTTGCACGTAACCTTACATCAGCCCCATAATCTACAAAAGAACACCACTGCCATTTTAGAGAAAGTAACTACATTGTTTATGACCACTAGATGTCAGCGATGAGCAGCAAAGAGACCCAGTTCTGTTCATTCAACTGTGTACATCTAATGTGGAGTTGTACAAAGTAAACGTTTCTTTGAGTTTACAAGCCACAATTTCATCCTAAATGAAGTTGTAGCTAAGGGAATGTGACTCTAATTAAGAATATTGTACAAACACATTCTTATCTTTTATTGAATTTAGCCCTAAGGGCAGAGTGGTCTTGGTGGGGAACTGCATTAATGCACTAGTCCATCACCACCTGGGTTTAAATCCAGTTTAGGTCTCAAGTGAGGACTAGTTTGAGACTCTTGTGCAGTATGGTCTCAACTGTGCTCTCAGTAGACATCAGTTGATATGCAAAACATATGTAATAATAATAATAAATAATAATAATAATAATGCTTGACAAATGCTAAAGATTAGTTGTGCATGAAGAGTCCTGTATGTGGGCCAATGTGAAGAAGACACCGTCCTTGCTAGCAGTGCAATATTGAATATTAGATGGGCTTTCAGCAAGTTACATTATACACAAGCAAGATTATACAATAACCCAGAACTATGATAGAAGCAGGGGTGAAATTCTGCCGGTACTCATCGGCACTCCGTACCGGGACTTATTTTGGCCGGTACTAGGTACCAGGACTTGTTTAATCTGCTTTTCATCCAACGCGGATGCACTACATCCACTCGCACAGTCCACTGCTTTCATTCAGCACAGTTAGTGCTGCTTGCATTATGTTTTTGCTAGCTGTTATTGGCCACTATTAACATCGGTATAATCACTGCATGTTGATTGGCCGAGCTTTCATTCTGATCAGATTTCATTTTGGTTTGAGTCACAAATCTCTGACCATTTCGCTTTGTGTCCGTGCTCAATCATTGATCAACGAGAGAAGACTTTTGCAGCGCAACGTGAAAACAGCGGTATAGAGTAATTATCATTATACAAAGTAATAATTATTTTCTTTAGTGTGGCGGAGAAACTACCTGAAATATTCTAAACGAACGTTTCTGCACATGAATTTGAATACAAAAATCCACGTCAGTGTTCGCCATAAATTACATAGTTCATAAATATTAGAAATAATTATTATAACGCATTTTGCTTTGCACCAATTTACCACATTGCCAGAATTTGTGTGAATTTTTTTTTTAAAAATGGCAAGTGATGTGGGACAGTAGGGATGAACAATAACATAAAAAAACAGGATCAAAGTGAAGCTTTTTGGTAAGCGAGTCAGAATCGGTATACAGATGGAGGTGTGCTTCACGCTTTTCAAACACTGGCCCAACTTGCAAGGTACATGTTAAGCATAGTGACCAACGTTTTGTTTTGTTGCGATCCAGTTTTCTAAATCATTTTGAAGAGTGTATTTCAGTTAAAGAGTTTTTACTTGTGTGCACATCTAAATAAAGGCAGAAGTACACCAAAGTAATGATAGCACCGTGTAACATTTTTTTTTTTTTTGTTCCTGGGTAGTAAGTGTTATTTCCTAATTGCTTATGCCTCAAAAGTATAGAAAATGGCTATTATTCCCCACAAACTTTGCTTTTGTGACCAGGACAGTGATATTTTGAAATGTACCTATTTTCCAGAACATTCCAGATAGATTCAGTGCTGAGTAAACTTGGAGTAACTTCTAGAACTTTCTAGAACTTTCCAGTAATATAAATAGTAGTATAAATACAGGGGCCTTAAGCCCACCAGTTCAGTTTAGTTCCAGCTGCCTAAGTGGATACATATCTGCATTTTTCTGAGATGGCATCAAGAGGCTTGAAGTATGATGAGTACGGCTGGGAGGTCATAGGAGACTTCAAAATGGTGGCACTACTGATGGGTCTCCAAGGCGGTTTTACCAAGTTTTTACCAAGACACCAAGGCGCACTACCACAGGCGGGACTGGCCACAGCGGACCGAGTTCTCTGTGGGGAGGAACAGCGTCAAGTGGGAGCCACTGGTGGACCCCCGGAAGGTGCTGATGCCACCACTGCACATCAAATTGGGCCTTATGAAACAATTTGTCAGAGCTCTAGATAAGGAGTCGGCAGCCTTCAAGTACCTTCAAGACTTCTTCCCTAAGCTGTCTGAGGCAAAGGTCAAAGCCGGTGTCTTCGTCGGACCACAGATAAAGAAGATCCTGGAGTGCAATGAATTCCCCAAGAAGCTCACTAGTAAGGAGAAAGCGGCTTGGAACAGCTTTGTCGCAGTGGTTCGGGGCTTCCTGGGCAATCACAAGGCCGAAAACTATGTGGAGCTGGTTGAGACTCTGGTGAAGAACTACGGCACAATGGGCTGTAGGATGTCCCTCAAAGTCCATATCTTTGATGCTCATCTTGATAAATTCAAGGAGAACATGGGAGTGTACTCGGAGGAACAAGGTGAGCGCTTCCACCAGGATATACTGGACTTTGAACGCCGCTACCAAGGACAGTATAACGAGAACATGATGGGAGACTACATTTGGGGGCTGATTCGTGAAAGTGATTTACAGTATAATCGTAAATCTCGAAAAACTACTCACTTCTAAATCTTTTGTAGTCATTTTTGTATTACTTTAATATAAATACATGTTAATTTGGATTCATATGTTGTTTTTTCTGACTTTATGTGAACGAAAAGACACAAATTTGCCCGTTTTCTCATTGGAAATAGGTAAATTTCAAAATATCACTGTCCTGGTCACAAAAGCAAAGTTTGTGGGGAATAATAGCCATTTTCTATACTTTTGAGGCATAAGCAATTAGGAAATAACACTTACTACCCAGGAACAAAAATTGTGTTACATAGTGTAGTTTATGAAAATGTGTCTTTTGCCACTTTTTGTTTCTTGTGCAGAAACCGCAATACCAGGAGTAAAATAAAAAATAAATAAAACATCTACTTTTATACTGTTTCTGCCTGAAAAATCTGTTTTCTGGAATCGATCATGTTAATTAATCTACACAGAAACACAACAGAGAAGCACACATAACATATTATTGTAAGATAAGTAATAAGTACAAAAGAAATAAAAGAAACAGGCATATATGTTCTAATCCAAGGCTATTACTGTAGCATGGTCAGGTCCTGTTGTAGGTGAGTACCCTGGGTCTGGAAAGTATGGGGATGACTTAAGAGAATACTATGAAGATTAAAATGGCCAAGTACATCATTAGTAGTAGTAGTGCCTGTTACATAATACATTTGAGGGGTATTTTAGCCCCTATTGTGCATTGTTTGACTTAGACCTTTTTGTGTTATTTTTTCATAGCACATTTGTTATTTTTTATACATTTTTTTTAGTAACATCATCCTTTTTTATGATATCTTGAAATAAAACTCCCTCTCTACAGCAGTTACTGCATAGTGTAATCTTTCTTAATGCATTTAAGGTTTAAGTGTTATATTACAGTACATGACTGAGTGATACAAGCAGAGTGTACAAAGCTTCCAGTATTTTCAGCTTCTTTGTTTATGCTGAATTGGTTATAATTGATCAGTTATTTTTTAAGGCTTATTTTGTATTCATAAATGTATTGTGTACCAATATGTATACTTATTTATTTATTTATTTTTTTACGTATTTGTTCATTGGCACTCAAATTGTCTCATTTTTTAAATGTTTACACCCGGCTGTGCATATGAGTACCTGCACGTTTTTGGTCTGGTTTTAACTGCGACACCCCCACCCCAGATGTTTCTTAGTGTGTGTGTGTGTCAGATACTATAAAAACAGATACTGGTATTAGGATCCCTCAAATCTGTTGCTATGGAATGTACTGGAGGTGTTTTGTAAGTCCTTCCTCTTTTTATCTTGTGTTTTATTTTCTACTGCAAATATCACCCAGAGGAGCTCATTCAGTGCTTTAAAAGTGTGTTAAACTTAACCTTCACATTGGCCTTTATTGCAGCTGTTCAGCATTCTATTTATACAAATTAGACTGCATGACTTCATACTGTGCAAGTTGAAAAGGGAGTTCATGGGCTCAATTCACTGCTCAGTGCTAGACAGAACAAGCCAGCGAGCTGAGCTGCTGGAGTGCCCTCATATATTGACCTTTTAATAATAATATGGGTGTAGGGATTTCTGTCTAACATTTTCAGTGTCTGTCTCAAAACATGCAAAATATCTACAGTACTTTTAGAGTAAAAGGTGGTCACCGTTCTCCTAAAATTATTTTAAATAAATTAACTTGTTAATTACTTTTTGTGCACTATTTATAACATTTTAGCAGTAAAATCTAGTTCAGGTTAAACAGTGTCCTGGAAATAATAATATTAATAATATGAATCATAATAATGATAATATTAATAATAATATTCGACTTCCATTTAAAGGTCTGCTGTGATTTACTACTTCGGTGAACTGGCACCACTGTGTACTATGTACTTGGCCATCGTATGCAGTTAAATAAAAATGTGGTAATGTCAATGGGGAAGTGGTTTTAGTTATTTTAATTTAATCCTTTATTTAGCTAAAACATTAATTATAACTTTAAATATTGATGAGCAACGCTGCCGTGAACCATTGGCTAACAATATCACCTTAAATCTTTTTGTCACCTGTGTTTAGGGAAAACAAAATACAACTGAAGTTTCTTTTAATTTAATTGAACACTTATCTAATGAGTACAAAAAAGATACCAACTGGGTATTTAACTGGATCTAGTACTGTTGATGCCTGAGTCATACGTTTTGTTGGAATGACCTGCTCTAAAAAACAGCTAGCTTTAATTGTATGTATGCAGCATCTTTGCTCCCATTGAATGGGGTTCTTAACCACCCTTGCATTGTTGAATGACAAAGTGGAGAGGGCATCTTCACAAACCCTGGAATCTGAGAAAATGGACAGGCTAAAAGTTGAGCAGAATATGGAGCAGGTGCACGTGGTTGGTTCACCAAACAGCTCTACAGCCCCAGGCATAATACAGTAGGAAACACAGTGCTTAAATGAGCCCCTTGAGCCCCTTTGGGCTAGAATCCCCATAGCGGCCTATTCAAACAGAATGCAAATAGAATGGGAGAGCACTGCTTGTAGATGGTGGTTAAGGAAAGATTTTGACGTATCTTATAGGGATAATAGTCACACTCATCTGCAGGAATCAAACAGGGGAATTGTCTCATATCCCCAAAGCTATGTAACTCTCTCACAGGAAGGAGACTGGAGAGATGGGCCCCTGAGTTTTGCGCCAATATATTAGGGCAACAGCATTTAATTATTATTTATCTTAATTAGTATATTTACTGGCAGTGGTTTCTTTCTTTCCTCAATGCATTATTAATACAACTTGCAATTTTCTTGTTAAGCTTGAAAGCTTTTGCATTCCCTGAGGAACATTAAAGTAAATTAAAGTACATTGTTGTAGTGACAATACACATACTGGCCATTGCAGCAGACTATGAGGACTACGCCTCTCCCAGGAAAGGACCCGTGCTGAATAAACCTGCTGTATTGGGAGCAAAGCAGAAGTAGTATCTGGAGCTAACTGACTCAGAATTGAGCAGGTGTGAAGACAAAGCCAAGTTCACATCTATCCCGGGAGTAGTAAACCTGGTTGTGGGGTCAGTATGAGAAGTACATATATTATCTGAAAATCATCTTTGTAATTTACTGACAGTGAGCCTAGATTCTACTTAGAACATATTTCCTCAGTTTCCACATGAACTGCTATTTCAAGGAGTGCTCCTAGACATATTATATTCAGAGCAAAAACATTCAGGATGAATCCGATTGTTTAGTTGAAGCAGAGATGATGACTTGGGGGTAGCTTCACGTGAATAATGTATTGCTTTATAACAGGAATAAGCTGAACACAAGCTGTGTGTATGTATATTTTCATACTGTGTATGTATATGATTATCTGAAGAGAACTTCTTTATACAATTGACATATCATTAGAGGTGGTTACATAACAATGCGTCTTTGTACTTGGCTTTTTGATTTAGCAGTTCATGTGACAGTAGTAGCATCTTAAATTAACCTCTTTGTATGAGTGTGTATTTTTGCTTAATACGCGCAAGGCAAAAACATTTTTTATGAATCACATAGATATATCTACATTTAATCTGTTCAGTCCCTGTATATACAACGATGAGCTTTGTAGAGTAAAATATGGGCATTTATGTTAAAAAAAAAAAAAAGTACACACTTTCTCTAAGCTTCAGACATGTGTAGCTGAGAGTGCTACATATAAAGCTGTATGAATAATAAGAAAGATATTGCTTACCTAATAATAATATCTTTATATAGCGCCTTTCATAGTGGACCACCATCACAAAGCGCTTTACAGAGGTAGGCTGTGAACTACATTATATGCAGAGTCACTTACCATAGGACATTGATTTAACATCTCATCCGCAGTATGGAGCACAAGGAGGTTAAGTGACTTGCTCAGGGTCACACAGTGAGTCAGTCAGTGGCAGAGGGTAACACAGTGAGTCAGTCAGTGGCAGTGTGTAGTTCAGTGGTTGAGCCCTGGGCTTTAACCACTGGACTACACTGCCTCCTGCTAGCAGATGTACCTGTACACAACCTTACAACTGGCAGTCTGCCCAATATCCTTTATCATTATAGAGAAGAGGAATGACCTATTAATGCCCAGTGTTACAACCATCAATATCTGTATAAAAGTGGAGGAAGTTGAGTGTCGTCCTGTGATGTACTGCTCAGTGGTTAGCCTACATACCCAGGATGCGGCACTGTCCAAATTCCTTCATATTATCTAAAGTGTTGAAACATCGGAACTCTATGGAAAGTATATAAGGAAAAAATAGTGAATTGATGTATTTATAAAGGAAGGCCTATCAAATAATAGTATCAATAATAACAGTAATCGCCACAAAAACATAAAATCCAATTTTGCTCACATTTGCAAAGTAAAAAAAAAAAAGGACAAAATGTTAACCACAGATGGCAGTATTCAGGCAAAAATGGAAATATCTGATGTAAAAAACCTTTAAATTCTGTCGGTTGCTTTGTTACAGACTTCAACAAAGCAGTTGTAGTTTAAATATATTTCCTTAAAAGGCATGTTTGAAGGAGACAAAGTTGAATCTGTATTTCTATGATAAAGAATTATGACAGCTTCACATAATTGTTATTTACACTGATAGGCATATTTATGCAGGAGTTTGTTTGCTCAATTAATTATTTATACAATTTGCAACTTGCATTTTTTCCTAAAAGCCCAACACATTCCCTACTGAATAATGAAATAAACCTTGTGTTTCTGTAATGACAGTGTAACAGGAGAAACAAGCAGAAATATTAATGTATATACACTTTTTCAAGTAAATCAATATGCCATTACAATAGAATACATGGACCTTAATCATGATGGAAATATGAAGTACAGATATTTAAAAGAGACAGGTATATATCAAAATAAATAATAATAAGAAAAATACAAATTCAATTTCTTGCTCCGAGAAGTGGTGGGAGATTAGAAATGTCTAGACTTTACAGAGTTAAAATGTCTGTTTTAGTATAACAAATTATATTGATACTAATTAGTATTCAGCATTGAGTGTTTGCAACTGTAAGGGGCCTTTATGCATTTGTACAGTTTGTGTATCGCAAAAAGAAAAGATGATAACCGCATACTCAGTTGCAATCCCAAAATAATTTATTGAAAGAAAAAAGAAAAGCCGACGTTTTGACACCGGAGTGTCTTCATCAATAAATAATAATCATCAACATCACCCCCATGCTCTCCGTACATTTAAATGTTGTGAATATTAACTGATGGGCAAACTGCCCTGACCAAAAAGAAAAAAAAAACAACTTCCTGTAACAGTGTGCGTAGGTGGAGGTTGAAGAGGTTTGAATGACAAGAGGGGGTTTGCAATGAATAACTCCTATAAAGTAGATGCATTATGGAATCTTGAGTGTGAAATGAACAAGAGTTCAACCACAGAACTCTACATTTGAAATATAATCCAATCGAATACCATGTGTTCATGTTCATTTGCAAGAAACAATCCCATTTTGAGTCAAGCTTTTAGCCTAAAACGGTAGAGAATGCCAACATTGATCCCAAGGCTGACAATGGTTGGAATGTGTCTGTCGCTGTCTTTGAATGGAATGGAAAATTTGTCCAAAAAAAAGGACTCAAGGACTATATATATATGTATATATATATATACAGTACTGTGCAAAAGTTTTAGGCAGGTGTGAAAAAATGCTGTAAAGTAAGAATGCTTTCAAAAATAGACATGTTAATAGATTCTATTTATCAATTAACTAAATGCAAAGTGAGTGAACAGAAGAAAAATCTAAATCAAATCCATATTTGGTGTGACCACCCTTTGCCTTCAAAACAGCATCAATTCTTCTAGGTACACTTGCACAAAGTCAGGGATTTTGTAGGCATATAGTCAGGTGTATGATTAAACAATTATACCAAACAGGTGCTAATGATCATCAATTCAATATGTAGGTTGAAACACAATCATTAACTGAAACAGAAACAGCTGTGTAGGAGGAATAAAACTGGTTGAGGAACAGCCAAACTCAGCTAACAAGGTGAGGTTGCTGAAGACAGTTTACTGTCAAAAGTCATACACCATGGCAAGACTGAGCACAGCAACAAGACACAAGGTAGTTATACTGCATCAGCAAGGTCTCTCCCAGGCAGAAATTTCAAGGCAGACAGGGGTTTCCAGATGTGCTGTCCAAGCTCTTTTGAAGAAGCACAAAGAAACGGGCAACGTTGAGGACCGTAGACGCAGTGGTCGGCCAAGGAAACTTACTGCAGCAGATGAAAGACACATCATGCTTACTTCCCTTCGCAATTGGAAGATGTCCAGCAGTGCCATCAGCTCAGAATTGGCAGAAAACAGTGGGACCCTGGTACACCCATCTACTGTCCAGAGAAGTCTGGTCAGAAGTGGCCTTCATGGAAGACTTGCAGCCAAAAAGCCATACCTCCGACGTGGAAACAAGGCCAAGCGACTCAAGTATGCACGAAAACACAGGAACTGGGGTGCAGAAAAATGGCAGCAGGTGCTCTGGACTGATGAGTCAAAATTTGAAATATTTGGCTGTAGCAGAAGGCAGTTTGTTCGCCGAAGGGCTGGAGAGCGGTACACGAATGAGTGTCTGCAGGCAACAGTGAAGCACGGTGGAGGTTCCTTGCAAGTTTGGGGCTGCATTTCTGCAAATGGAGTTGGGGATTTGGTCAGAATTAATGGTCTCCTCAATGCTGAGAAGTACAGGCAGATACGTATCCATCATGCAATACCATCAGGGAGGCATCTGATTGGCCCCAAATTTGTTCTGCAGCATGACAACGATCCCAAACATACAGCGAAAGTCATTAAGAACTATCTTCAGCGTAAAGAAGAACAAGGAGTCCTGGAAGTGATGGTATGGCCCCCACAGAGCCCTGATCTCCACATCATCGAGTCTGTCTGGGATTACATGAAGAGAGAGAAGCAACTGAGGCTGCCTAAATCCACAGAAGAACTGTGGTTAGTTCTCCAAGATGTTTGGGCCAACCTACCTGCCGAGTTCCTTCAAAAACTGTGTGCATGTGTACCTAGAAGAATTGATGCTGTTTTGAAGGCAAAGGGTGGATTTTTCTGCTGTTCACTCACTTTGCATTTAGTTAATTGATAAATAGAATCTATTAACATGTCTATTTTTGAAAGCATTCTTACTTTACAGCATTTTTTCACACCTGCCTAAAACTTTTGCACAGTACTGTATATATATATATATATATATATATATATATATATATATATATATATATATATATATATATATGTGTGTGTGTGTGTGTGTGTGTGTGTGTGTGTGTGTGTGTGTGTAAGTCTCCTCCAGTGAGAAATCCCACTGAAGGAGAAATTAAGACAGCAAGTCCCATTTCAATTAAGTCCAAAGCCCCAAGGAATTCTCAATAAAAGCAATAGTCTTTATTTAAAGATATTTAAAACCACGGTAAACATAATAATGGCTTACGCGTTTCGACCCGTAGCTCTTCCTCAGAGCACAATAGGGATTTTGAACAAAGGAAGGAGCCACCTCCCTCTAAATAGCATGAATAACATTTGTGTGGGATAGCAATCAATTAACACAAAACATTTTCCAACTACCATAAAATTCGGTTATTCTTACAATTAGAGTTCAAGGACATCAAATTGCATCCCTCATTCCATCCAAAATGACTAACATTTGGAATATAGATGTCCAGTGCACCTCTCAAAAGAAAGCAATCAATTAATCTATTACTGCAATCAAGTCATTCATTTAAAAAATGTACAACAATTATTAGACTCTATACACTGTCACACCCTTAGATACTATTTTTACAATTCAAATTCAGAAATAGAAAAGTCAATTGCACATTCAATCATAGTAGTTCTACTATTTCTCATTCAAACGCCCTGTACGTGTTTCTTAATATGGAACCGCAATCATTCAGCACATTATCCAGGTGACACACAGTAGAATTGTTACTTTCCGAGGTCTTTCAGTTAGTATGATCCATCAAATATCGCATAACATTTAAATCACAATGACAATACAGTCATTGCGATTTAAATTAGGGGACACAAATTCAACTCCTCATTAAGTCCAAATGGTTCTGGTGCTTGTAATGCAAGTATCCAATGTGCCTCTCAATGCAGAAGGAGGTCAACTAGATTGTCACCCCGAGTAGGGACATCTTAATGAATGTGGAGAAGATCCATGTCCAGCTTTCCTATAATGTTTCGCAATAGAATAATCTTGGTTGCTATTTCTAATTGCCGCTTTATGTTCAGCAATACGTAATTTTAAAGCTCTTTTTGTTTGGCCCACATATACCTGTCCACACGGGCATGTCAGCATGTGAATTATGCCAGTGGTATTGCAATTGATAAAACCTTTAATTTTTAACTGCCTTCAAGTCTTGCTCTGTATTATTATTTGTTTATTTAGCAGACGCCTTTATCCAAGCACAAGGAGGTTAAGTGACTTGCGCAGGGTCACACAATGAGTCAGTGGCTGAGGTGGGATTTGATTTGAACCGGGGACCTTCTGGTTAGATGCCCTTTTCTTTAACCACTGGACCACACAGCCTCCTGTAGACATGGATGGCTGATCAATCAATAAAGTCTAACCACCAGGAACATTTTCTTATGTTCCTGACAGAGCTGTTTGGGTGTTTGTGAAGAAATGCTCAGGATTTGTAAGTAAAATCTGCTAATTTGCGAGCTGCGAGCTGCGCATTTCACTTCAAGCTCTGACTCGTAACAGATAATCTGGCAAACAACAGAACTGGATGGTGATCAACCACAATTTATTATTTGTAATCAAGACAACTAGCATCTACATCAGATGCCACTATGCAATTGCAGTGATTGTGTAACGTGAAAATATGCTGTGGCATGTTTAATCATTCAATAATCTGGTTTAGACAAAAAAATAAGATAAATAGAAGTTGTAGCCTGAAAGCACATTCAGGAAACTGGGATCAATGGAGTGACATGATGAATGTGCATCCGGACCGGTGACCCACTTCAGAATGGTGTCCTACATGGTGTTTTAAGTAATATGTTTTGATAGTGGTGATCTAACTTTGAGAAGAATCGCTACCATTATCCAGCATGAACTAATGTTGAGAGTGACTTCAAGTTCCCTTTTCATTTTCCAGTTTCTGATTTTAAAGAAATGCAATTCATACATCTTGAAATGATTTTTAATGTTGCACGCTAATGCTATGCTACATATTTGCATATACATTTTTAAAGTGTATTGTATTGGACCACTTACTTGGGACACATTTGTTCATGCTACTGCTGTACTTAATAACCAAGGCTTCAATACTCTATGGTACAGTATATTGTACGACTAAACATCCAGTACAGTACATGTCAAACTAGTATTATGTGTTTGAAAATGCTTACTGGTTAATGGCGTCTTCAAGTCAAGGTCCAGGCAGCTAGTCCCATGTGTGCACTGGTGTTGAAACATAAATGGTGCATTGTAATATAACACTATAACACACTGAGAGTTTTCTAACATTCATTTATTGGTTGGTATAAATGGGCTTCATCAAAGTCCAAATGAATATAGTGTTATAGTGTTATGTCAGATTATCAATTACACTAGTGTAGCATTTAAAAAAGAAAGTTGAGTTTGAAACCTAGAGGATTATTTTACCAAATGTGATGATATACACAGTACGTGGTATAAGTATCCATGGTAGTAGACAGTATTCTTTGCATAACACTTCAACCATACTCCTTTGCTTTGGTACACCTTCAGGAAATTAGCCGTAGGGTACATAACATAAGAAATGCTGGGAATGAGGGGAGGCCATGGCCTATGAAAGCTCATTCTTTTACAGTTCATAATTTTTTACCAGGATCACATTTAACTGCTTCTTGCATGAACCCGGTGTCTGAACCCTTCAGTCCTCCCTGATCCACACATTTATTATTACCAGAAAACATTACCCTCTAACTGAGTACTCTGTGAAGAATCTGAAGTAGTAACTTGACATGGCAGCTATACGCTTTAGTATTTTTAGATTTTAATCCGTGATTTTAATGCAAATTACTTTTATTTTTTACTTGTCCTCATGGCTCATACCTTAGATTAGCTAAATTCACTGGTTTTCAATTCAGGATTGCTCATTGAGTAGACAGGAATGTTCATCCGAATAAGGGGAACGCCTTCCAGGGATGGAACATGGAACTGTTTCGCCAGGTCAGATTGGTCAGGTCTCTCCAGTCTGCTCACTCTCAAAATTAATCCTATAGCTGAAATCAGTATTATTTTTAGGTCTGTGCACTAAACTGAGAAACATACTGTATCAAGGTAAATGTGTTCGAGGCTATGTAACCAGTGGTTTAAGAGCAATAAGCTGCTTTTAATACTCTTTTGTCTTGCAGTCTAATCAAGTCCTCTTCATCATGACTGAGTTTCTATCTACATTATCATTAAAGGTACAATTAAAAACTAATCACACAAATCTTCGATTCTGTAAATCATTCAGGGGCTGCTGGGTTCTCGCCAATTTGTTTACTACTGGAGCCATTAAGAGCATTATGTAGTGCCAATATGAACAGCACTTAATGTCATTTTTCATGTTCTTGAAACTTATGCCCAGATTGTATAGGGGATCATTATCACATAAAATGAGCTTTAACCCAACTTGCATCCCTTTTAACTGGCTCTTTTTTAAATTTTTTTATTTTTTACGATACAGCTATCATTTTCAGAGAGATACTGTATTTGGCAAAAGGTTAACCTATATTCACCATGGGCTATATTCTCAAAGCTCTTTAATCCAAATCATGTTAATGCATTTCATTCAGAAAAGAAAATCAAAGAAAAGAACTTAAATCATTTCAGTATATTACCTACAACAGTTATATGATTTTTTTTTTCTTTCATTGCTTTTGAACTGTTGGCAAAACTGAATAATGTTGCTGAAATGGTTGGAATTTATTAAAAAGGAAAACTGAGCAATTCTTTCTGCAAGACTATTGTACTAGAAAGGATTATTGGAACTTTGTTTTTATAAGTCAAGTAGCAGCATAGTATCAAACCTCCCTTTTGCAAAGTAAACACATATTCAAGCCACATCAAGCAGATGAAGCAGGTCTCTGGACACTGTAGCAGTCTGCTGGGCTAAATCTCCAGAAGTCAAGTAAACCGCCACCAGAAGAGGCTGAAGAAACACAATCATCATTAAGACGATTGTTTTATTAAGTATAAAACAAATGATGAAGGCAGTTTGCAGTCCATGAAGGCTGTTCTATTAAGAAAGTACATCTTCAAAACATGAAGGAGAATAAAATGGTTTAGCTGTCTGGATCATTAAGTAACAAGTCCTCTAGAGACCTCTCTCAACATTTCTGAGGCTTTACTGTTCAAATGACCAGTTCATTTAAAAAAAACAAAACAAACACTGCAAAAAGTTATTCCATTTAACATTGATTCCAAATGGCCCATGGGAGTTAGCATAGCACACCGTTTAATGGGCATGAAAATCATTCATGTTGCGTTATACACTTGATTTTTTTTTTTATGTCTATATAATGAATCCTAAAAAGGCCTTTAGAGACTATGGCCTGTATATAATGTGTGAAATGTTATTGTTTAGTTTTTTATAGCTACAAGTACGGCATTGAAGGCAAATCCACTGGAAAGTTTTGATTGATAGCATGGAAGCACAAACGCATTAAACTCACATGAATCAAATATTAATTGTACATCTTAAAAGCCAAGTTTAATGATTTGACCTACAACGACATTATCATAAAACATTTAAAATGACTCACTAAAATCCAAATTTTAATTTTATTCTGGGTACCTAAACTATGCAAGTGCATATCCATAAATTTGGATGATGAATTGTGTCAGCATCTTATCCCCCAGCACAGAGGAAGACATTTCAATGAAATACATTAAATATAGTAATCATGCACAATAAAAATAACATAATAAGGTCATTAACCATAGCGATCTAGTGTGTACATTAACTCTTTATGGTATTGGGGTGCGGGACAGACAGATTGGGTTTGATTTTGTTATTTTTCCTTTCACACACATGTATTGTTGTTACAGCATATAGGAGGCTGTGTGGTCCAATGGTTAAAGAAGTGGGCTTGCAACCAGGAGATCCCCGGTTCAAATCCCACCTCAGCCACTGACTCATTGTGTGACCCTGAGCACATCTCTTAACCTCCTTGTGCTCCGTCTTTCAGGTGAGACGTAGTTGTAAGTGACTTTGCAGCTGATGCATAGTTCACACACCCTAGTCTCTGTAAGTCGCCTTGGATAAAGGTGTCTGCTAAATAAACAAATAATAATAGCATGAAACTTAAGATCTTAGCTTTGAGTTTGTAACACAAGTGTGTTAAACTCACTTTTAACAAGGGTCTTTTTGTATTTCATAACAGATTTATAAACCAGGTATTTGTTCCTGTTTTCGTGTATATTCGATTAATGAAACGTTTATATTTGTAGGCCAGTAAACTGAAAAAATGTAAAACATCAAACATAATGCCTCATTGTAATCTCATTGGCTTCAGATCGTCTCTCACATCTGCTTCACTGCAATCTCATTGGCTCAAGATCGTCTCTCACATCTGCCTCACTGCAATCTCATTGGCTCCAGATCGTCTCTCACATCTGCCTCACTGCATTCTCATTGGCTCCAGATCGTCTCTCACATCTGCCTCACTGCAATCTCATTGGCTCCAGATCGTCTCTCACATCTGCCTCACTGCATTCTCATTGGCTCCAGATCGTCTCTCACATCTGCCTCACTGCAATCTCATTGGCTCCAGATCGTCTCTCACATCTGCCTCACTGCAATCTCAATTGTATATGATAGGTATGAGATTGGAAAGGGGGTGGGGGGACGACCATTCTAATAATCTAAACAGGAATCTAAATACTACTGATATTGCTGATGTTTTCTACTAGTGGTGATTTATTTAAATGCTTCTTACACTCAGTAAAAAACAACACAAATGCAGTGGGAAAAGGTCAACGAAAGCAGAGTTTAAGATAATTTAAAAGTAATGACTATTATAATGCATTAAAGCCCAAGGTAGCGCCAGCTTACTGTGTACTGTATGTATATGACATCCTCCGTGAAAAGAACTATACATATTGTATGTATTTTTTTATTTTTTTTTAAATACATTTAGTGTGCCCAATTATTTTACCCCCAATGTTCTCCCCAATTTGGAATGCCCCATCTTTCTTTTTTTCCATACACAGATCAGGAGACCTGAAGGTTTAGTGGGCGTCCTCCGATCCCACGATCAAGCCTGTTTCCTCTTTACACTGGAGAGTGGATGTCAGCAAGCTACCAACCTCTGGAGGAAGGCCAGCCTTACAGGTGTCCACCTTTGAGTTCATTGGGTGCCTGGCCAGCGCGATGAGGAGAAACAGTCCCTGCCGGCTTTGCCTCCCTAACCCACGGGAGCACCAGAGCCAATGCGACACTCTCTTCATAATCCCCAACGTTCTACTTTTTTTTAAAAGAAAAATTGTATTAAAATGTGTCATTTTAGAAGTAGAGGACTTCAATCACAGTAGAAAATTGCATACCGTATGAGTACACATTGCTTTGAGCAACAACAAGCAACCAAAAAAAAAAAAACATTACTGCAGAAGCAATCTGTATCCTGAAAATATAAATGAGCAATCATACAGAAGAAGGGAGAATGAAAATCCATATCCAAAAAGCATGTGCAGTTATATAGCTAGAAGGGATATTTCTGCCATGAAAAAAAAAATTGATTAGTCTTCATATCTTCTCCTGATTGTATTAAAGAACTGTAAACTCTCAAAAATGATATTACTTTGCAATGTATGTCTGCATATTTCTCTACTGAATAATGTGGATAGCTCATCAAGACATGATTTGATTGTTTTTTCTATATCTTTTTTTTTTTTTCAGTAGATGAGAAAAGTGTGTGGTATTTAGTAGTACTGTGTTACCAATGACTGGATCTATTGTTTCATGTTAGAAAATTGTTAGATCAAAGCATGATTGAGAATTGCCATGTACAGTATCCTTACAGACAGACACATTGTATATTGCAATTACAAAGTAAAGCATTAAGGACTTACTGTATAGCATTAGTTTGTCTGAACTGAATTTTGTAATCACTATTTTTGGAAGTAAATTCTAGAGTTGGGGTCAATTCCTTTTTTCAATTCAATTCCAATTCCACCTCAACCTCAACTGAATCTGGTCAATTCCAATTCCGATTCCACCCATACATATTCAATTTCAACTCCAATTCCAATTCTACTGCCTTCAATTCCAATTCAATTCCAATTATATTTCCTTCAATTCCAATTCAAATCCATGAAATAATACAAATTGTGTAGATGCATACAATAACTCGCATTCATATGATATGTACATCTTTCCTCTTTTGTTGCAATTGTTCTTAATATAGAAATAAATATGATTTACAGTAGTATTATGATATATAGTATCATCATAATGTATATCCATAAGACCTGGGACAATAAGTTGTAAATGTGGTTTGTGAAAAGTAACTATTATTTGAAAATAATTAAATACATTTTACAGAAAATAACTATTATTTGGAAAATAATTAAATACAAAAGTATTATTTGAAAATAATTAAGTACATTTTTGCAGAAATAAATAATTTTTTGAAAATATTTCAATTCAGATTGCAGAAGCTATTATTCAAATTATATTTAAAGACGGTTTGTGGAAAGCAATTATTATTTCAAAATATTGAAATATGAGTAAAGTAGTTGAAATAAATTGAAATACTTTAAACTCTTCAGAAATATGTAACTGTAATATACAGCAATTAAATCCTAATTATCACCATGCATTCTAAGCAGGTTAAGACCTGGGACCTGGCAAATACCTACCGTTCCCCAGTTTGTCAGGAATGAAATATTGAAATATTGAATTTCCGCAGGCAACGGCGGGTACTTCGGCTAGTAGACTATAAATTAAATATAACTTTAGCCAATTCATCACAATTAGTATTGATATAAAAATGGGTGAAATGCATCAAAGTTTATTTTAAAGTACTTCAATGCAACTGATTTGTACAGACCTGGGTGGAACTGAATGGAATTGAAATGGAATTGATGAATTCCACTCATTTCCAATTTCATTTCAATTCGGAATTGACCCCAACTCTGGTAAATGAAGTATCTTCTTCCTACATAGGTTTCTTTATGGACGTTGGTCTCATACATTTTGTGCTGATAACATAATTCACTATTCGTTAAAATATAATTTACTTAGAGAGGTCAACAAGTTGTGTCTTGTTGATTAACATGTGGCCATTATAACAGATGTATTGTAATACTTATCTGGACACTCTCTCAAATGTATCTCTTTGAGAAGTAACAGTTTATTTTACAGAATTAATATATTAAGCGATGAAGAAGAGCAATTGCCCAGACAAACAGATGCATCTCATCCCCTGAATGCTCATGGTTTTCTGCCTGGAATGCTGTTTACTTGCAGTCCAGACTGAAGAAGATGGTAATCTTCTCTTTTGTGAGCAGTTCTTTGGCTGCACGGTGGCTGTTCAAGTCAGTAGCATTTCCCATTCCCTTTTTACTTCTGCTGTGTTGCATTTTCCCCTTTCATACAGCTCCTCTTCACCAATCAGATTTCAATCAGATACTTCTATTTACTATTCAGGGATTGGAGTCTTTTTTATAAACTGTGTACATGTTTATGTAGAAGTATTTGTCAGTCAATACATAAAAAGTTAATGGCTTGCAGTTGGAATTATGTTTGGATTTGAACAATTGATACAGGGCATTGAAGAAAGTGCTTTTGGCTACAACAATAAAATAATAAAAAAGACTTGCAATGGGGGTGAAAAAACTATATTTTAACTTTAATTGCATGGAAGTTAAGTAGAAACTGAAAAACAGCATTGTATCGTTAACCTGGGGTTTCAACTACATGTGCATGATCTTTCAAGTGATTTAAATATAATTTAAGAGTATAAGGGAATTAGTGTGATTATAGCATACATTATTGACACCACTAAATTCAAAATACTTTATAATTATCATTGCAGCACAGTGGAAAATGAAGCCCAATTGCCTTGTTCTAATGTAATTGCATTTATTTTCCAGTTCAACAATTGCTCGTTGTACCATGATAAGGACAGCTATAAAGGTACATTTATATCACATCGGTAACATTTTGTGCATTACCTGAAACATGTAAGCACTCTTAGCACAGCCCAAACCTGTTGTTGCCAACAGTGCTTTTTCCTTGTGTCAAGCTATTATGGTTACATGTATTAAATTCATGAGAACATGTATAAACTGTCCCATTTAAAATGTGTACTACATCATTTAATGACTTAAAAAGATAACTCAATATATTGTTGTTTCCTCCGAATAATTATCAGAACAGTCCATATATTTCCATGAGCTTCTATAAGGCTAGCAGCTCTATAATTGTATCAAAGTCCACCTGATCTGTGACTCTAACCTTAAACCCAATCAAGTATTACAATGAAACAGCTCATTACTGTCCCGTTAATTTACTGAGAGGCAATAATTGCAGTACAAATACATTACCTAAGCCTTATTTATATGCATGTTGTGCAACATACACATACAAGTACCTATATAACTTATCTGCACTCAAAGAGAGCTGTTGGTACAGCCATATCTTTTTAAATCATTGATCCAGCCAAATAGTTTTAAGACATAAGCTGATTCTTTTGTTCAATAGCTGGACCTTCATCAAGATAAATGTGTGCCCAGGTCTAATTAAAGTATTATTACTTTACTCTGTACTGACTTTATTTCCAAAGTAATAATCATGACTTTTAAATGTATAAACAATGCTAGTCCTCAAAAGTGTATCTAAATGTCCCTAGCTTTATAACATGGCACATTCTGCATTTTATCACCGCTGCAGATAGGAATACGTATCTAAGGTGGCTGCTGTAAATGTCTCCATTTGAATCAAATGTACTGCGTTCATTTTTAAAGATATAAGATACAGATGGAATTTGCACAGTTTATATCGGTTGCATTAAATAAAATGAGATATTCTGTGCTTTACCAAGGAGAAGATATATTTTAAGAAGTTCAAAATGAAAGAATAAAAAATAAATTAAAAAAATGTAAATGGGTCCTGTTTTGAAGTTAGTTTGTGTTAGTTACGAGAAGGAGCAGATAATGAACAGCTTCCTGGTACCCTGGAAGATCACATGGTCTAATTGCACAGTTTTACTATCCAATTGCTTGCTTAACTACAATACAGGGAGTGATTAGGAACCAGAAAAAATCAATAGCTTTTCAGCTATGGATCTGAATTTGAAATGGCTGTGTATCCTGAACTAAAGGATAAAAACCAAAAACCCTAAGGATTTTAAAGCCTTGGTTTAAAGCCCAGCCACCGAAGGTTCCATAAAGGAACAATATGCTAATGAGGAAGCAGCACAAATGTTGTCTGTTTCTTAAGAGACAAATTACAGTAAGAGGTACTGGAGGAGATCCTTTACCTTTGCATTGGCTTCAAAATAGGATCCTAACTATTGTCACCATTTTATTTATTGGGGGGGGGGGGGGGGGGGGGGGAGTATTATTAATAATGCCTTCTCCAGTGGTGAAAAGTTGTTTGAAAACTCAGTGATGGATGATTGTACTTCCGAGAGCAAAAATAAATAAATAAAAATAAAATAAAATTACCTATTGATTTATAGTCCCCTTTTATCTATCAATTTAAAAAAAACACACATAATGAGAAGTTTTTTGGGCTTTGAAAAACTCACATAGCAGTTTTCAATACTACAAAATGTTATTATGGCAAGGTTTGGGTTCATTTTAAGCAAAACAATCAAAATAATATAATAGGTAAAATACATTTCATGCTATATAAACAGATTTATTGAGTCCTAATTAAGTTTAATTTTTTTTACTGTACTCAGGCTTACCTGTTGGCAAGTCCTTCAAAAGTAGAATTTTCGATTACATTGCAAGAACAATAGAGAAAACATATAATTTCAAATGAACAAATCCTCTACATTCATCCACTCTGTCTCTGGTGTAATGGTTTCATACTAATGCAATCACAACTAGAATATTCCACTTTTATTGAGATAAACAGCAGTGCTGTATCTTATGCCCTTTCTCTTGGGGCTGACAAGAACTAAAAGTAAAGATGCAATATCAGTTGTTTTTGTTTTCAAATTATAAAATGGTGCACACATTATACTGGAGCAATTCCACTTAATGGATCTTTCCTACTGAACTCTGAGATGACACTTTCACATTGCAGTGTGTTTTGTTTCTTCTAATATGCATTGTGATTAATGTGACTGGAAAGAGGCTGAAGATGCAATCCCTTCTAATTCTGTTTGTCAATGTCATAATTTGGTTTTAAATGAAGACATTTACTTCCTAGTCAAGGTATAAAGAAGGTGTTGATCTTAGAATAATTAAGAAAAGAAAGCATTGACTTTTTTTATCTGGATGAATTATTCTCTCCTTATCCACTATATAACAGCAGAATGACTGTCTGTAGTCTATAATTTAATACATTGCACCTATTCATTAAAATATAATACATGTCATTTATAACTACTCTATATTCAAAGATCATTGACAAAACCAATAGTCATAGACAAAAGTATGAGAAAAAAAATGAGAAAAAACCACAAAGAAAGTGATTTCTATAATTTCTAATTGTTCAATTGAAATATATAAATTAAAGTAGAGATTCAGTTTTATAATAAAACATTATTACATAACATGCATACAATGAAAAATAACATGCAAAAACTAATTTCATACTTTGACAAGAGTATTTGGGCAATCAACATATTTTGTATGAAACCCATTCGTTGACTAAAAAAAAAAACACATGATAATTATAAAATAAATAAATACATAATCATCAAGTGCTAAACAACAAACTGGAAATTTGTGATTTAAAAAAAGCAACAAAAATGGTTAAAACTAAAGCATACAGCAACAAAATGGTAATGATACAACTAAACAAAAAAGGAGAAACTACCAGGAAAATAGCAGAAAGACTCAGTTTACCAAAACGCACTCTGTGGGCTATTGTTGACAAACACAGGAGAACAGGAACTACTGCAACTAGCTCCAGGTGTGGAAGACCAAGAAAGATTTCTGCAAAATCTGGAAGAAGAATCATTCAAGCAGCCTGGCAAAATCCTCGGATTACTGCACAAGATTTGACACAAGAATTGATAGAAGATGGTCAAGAAATTTATGAGCGAACAATTTAACGATACCTTAACAAGATGCAACCCTTTATTAAAAACCACACAAAAGAAAGCCATTGGAGTTTTCCATTGAATGCTTGAAGAAGCCTGATGATTTCTTCAACCAAATTTTATAGTCAGACAAATCCAAAATATAACTTTATTCACCAAGAAAGCGACAATATATTTTAAAAAGGTTCATCATGCCCATGTGCTTGTTTTTCTTCCTCAGGCACTAGAGACTTTTGTATTCTAGAAGGATCAGTGAATGCTGCAAAATATCAAGACATTTTACACTCTCATTTGTTACCCAGTGCTAGAAGGCTTATTGGACGGGAGTTTGTATTCCAGCAGGATAATGACCCTAAGCATTCTGAGAAGTCTACAAAGGAATTTCTGAAAAAAAGGAAGATTACAATAATGGATTGGCCATCTCAGTACCCAGACTTGAACCCCATCGACTCAAAGTCGATTGCTGAACTTAAAGCTATATGTGTTGAAGAATGGGCAAAAATATCTCCAGAATGATGCCAGGAACTGATTTCAAAATACAGAAAAAAAGACTGCAAGCTGTAAAGGAAGCAAAGGGTGGGCACACAAAATACTAATTTAAGGGTGCCCGTTTTGTCGAAGAATGAAATTCGTTTTTGCATGTCATTTTTCATTGTATGCATGTTATGTAATTTTTTGTTATTTTATTATATAAAAAAAAGCTGAATCTCTACTTCATAGAACAATTAATATAAAGCTGAATCTCTACTTCATAGAACAATTACAAATTATAGAGTCACTTTCTTTGTGGTTTCTCGTTTTTTTTTGTTTTTTTTAACTGACCAAATACTTTTGTCTGCGACTGTATAGAAGCCCTTCATAGGTAAATGGTGTGGGTTTTTGGTGTGGGGTTAAAATATCATCTCTGCCAAATCCTACCAGAATGTGGCTGGTGATTAATTGATGATCAATTAAGCCCAGCCACATGCTATAAAAGGAGAGCCAGCTCCTTTGTTTGGAACTGTTTGGAGAAGAGGTTTGAAGGAAAACTGTGCGTTTGCTGAGGTAATTGTTTTGCGGAAAATGTAACCCCATCCCTGCCAAACAAATTCAAAATATATAATTTGTATTCATACAGCTACAAAAACCCACACCATCTACCACTACAGGTATATTGTAAGTACAGCTGAAAAGCAGTCTAAAGCTTTTTTTCTGCATGCATTTGCAGTAAAAAGGCAATGCATTGGGAGAGATTAATCCCAATTGTACAATTACTTGTATAAAAAAAGGTAACACACAACCTGGTACAATTTTGGCAGCCATCTGTGTTTATTTTTATTTGACAGTACTTACAGCATCCCTGTAAATTATCAGTCACATTTCTATTTTCTTTCTTTCAATAACAAGGGACTTGCACAGAAGCATGCCACAATATATGATTCAGAAGGTAGGCAGCAACAAACTGCCTTTGGATCTTTTAAATAAGGAACCTAGTCACAAGGATGAAAATAACAACACTATCTTTACTGTGCAACAATATGTAATGCATCAACAATAACTATCATACCATAATGAGAATGGAAGAAAAGACAGGGGCTGTCTTTAGATCTGAATACTAAGCATTTTGAGTGACAATATTCAAGATAACTGCTTATTTTCCGAGGAAGCGATTCAATGAAATGTATGGCTCACTATTTGTGTCATTGTCCCGCATGCCTGTGTGGCATTATAAGATAAGGACAGAGACATAGGTCTGGTAGCAGCAATGAATCTGTACGCCGCTGTAACAGGAGCAACAGAAGCCCTGCCACTGTGGTTTGAGGGATTTATAAATGGTTATCTGCAGACAGTTTGTCTGCATTTGTTTTTAGATGCTTCCCCTTATGTTTTTCATATTAGATTAGTTATCAGTCTCAGTATCAGACTCAAAATCAAACATTTCCATTGCTGTGATTAAATACCTGTTTATGAGGAATTAGGCTTCATTTCTTGGTACCTAGCATTGTGATAAACGCAGCAAATTGATGACATCGTAAAATGTGAGACATTCTCTAGTGCCTATTACAGACTGCAACCCATTAAAAGGGCATACATAAGTTATAACAAACCAGCTAAGTTACATGCCATTTGAAAATTCTAAAAAAATATGTGAAACGGTGAATGCTGCAGTAGTGAATTCAAGGATTGTAAGTCGCCCTGGGTAAGGGCGTCTGCTAAGAAATAAATAATAATAATAATAATAATAATAATACTTTGCTAATTAAAAGTGTGCCTTCAGCAAATAACATACAAAAAGAGCCACCACCTTGCAGCGTTCCTCGTCCCGTGTTTTCCAGCAGGCCTTGCACAGGTAGCAGTCGAGCACCCTCACACAAGGCTTCCGGCCAAATTGATCTTTCTCTCGGGCCCTGAGCACCCATCACAGTTCATTAAATCATCTGCAGGTGCAATCAATAAATCATTCATTCATTGCAGATTCTCCGTGCTAAACTGTGTGTTCTGTTAAACTTGATTATGTGTTGCATCCAGACTGGAGCTGTAAGGTTTGAATCCTATGTAACACTACATTTTTACATGTATCTAGATAAGCGATTATTCAATCAAGAAACATGGTTTGGACACTGTATGAGCTATTAAAAGTATCAGAATATGGAGTATACAAAGACATTTGTCTACATATATATATAGTAATGTATTTAGACCTTTTCAGCCAGAGTCTGTGTTGTTCTTCAGATAAGTGTCTGTCCTTTTAATTATACATGGTACACTGGAAGGTCTCTTTAAATGCCATGGCGTAATTTTATTAACAAACTGAGTTCACAAACAAACAAAAAACAAAACCTAGCCCTTCTTCAGGCACTAACTAAACAGGTTAATGGTACTCCTATCTAACACAGGGCAGGGTAAGCCTGTTCCCCTATTTAAACCAGTTCCACAAATAAACTAATCCAAATGACCGTCCAGCACTTTCGTTGTCAAAACCCGTACCTTTGTTTCGTTATCAGAAAATCCTTCTTTATCAAACACACCGTTTCCCCCGTTCCCCGTTCCCCGTTCCCCGTTCCCCGTTCCCCGTTCCCCTGTTCCCCTGTTCCCCTGTTCCCCTGCAACCCCCCCCACCTTGAACACACAAAACTGACCTTTTTATTCCCCAACTTGATCAGTTACATCTAATCAGCATTTACCCATTAATTATTCAATTAAGCAATTGTTACCTTTGCTATGATGCAGAGTATGTGGCTATCACCAGGGTCCTAAAGCCTCCAAATTAATGTTCGGTATATACACATCATCACTATATATACAGTACATATATATATATATATATATATATATATATATATATATATATATATACAGTACATATATATATATATATATATATATATATATATATATATATATATTGTAGAAACTTTTTTTGCACAAAATTATTAAACAACAATCTCAAATATTTTCATGAATATCAAACTGTATGTATTATTAAAAAAATCCTTATTTAATCTGTGCAGCATTCATCAACTTGATGCCTTGTGGATGAAATTGCAAGTGGCAAAGAAACCAAAAATATCTGCATGTATAACCTTCCAAATGTGCCTTTCAGAGTCCTCTCTAATGAAAAATATAAAATCTATAGGTATAGCTATAGTATGCAAAACAAGAGGATCCATTTGGCTGTTGTAAAATCAAGGACCTGCCAGCTATTCACGGTGCAAAAAATACAAACAATAAATACATTATTCAAATGAAGGCACATGAATTATATTTGTCAATTAGGGATTTGTTTGGTTCTTTTTCAGAATCTTCTGGTATCCTTTTGATTACGGCATGTCCACCATACCTCTACAGCAATTAATTATCTTCTGGGCCTAAATAATACGTTAATGTGAAATGCACATTTTATATTAAAAAGGAACATATTTATTAATGGTTATTAATATTATTGAATTATTCAATTGTGGTTTGTCACACTTGAGAATTATTGTATTTCTTGTTCTTATTGTATGACTTATATTGTAACACTTGAATGTATTTGTATTTGCTTGCGATTGTAAGTCGCCCTGGATAAGGGCGTCTGCTAAGAAATAAATAATAATAATAATAATAAATTAATACAATAATGAGGGTATGTTTTGACTAAAGTGAGAAATTGTACCTATATGAAACCCTTAAAGAAAAAGCATGTGACTCTAGTGAGTTACTGGTAGTATAATTTACATGGTATCAATGCTTTGTCTTGCTTGCTGGTCCTATATTTATTTCTACTTGCAAACGATATGTGCTGTATACTGCATAAGGCTGTACGTACCGTATGTACAGAGACTTCAACAAATCAGTGCACACCCAATGAAGGGTTGTAGCCAATCATTATCACACTTCTTTATATCAAATAGCATATCAAAGTTTGTTCTCTTAGGATACAATAGAAGTCTGAAGCAGCTCAGCCAGTGCCTGGATGGTATTTCCAATGCTGAATATGTGCAAGAGTTCTAGGATGTAGTTACAATATTACTAAACCACAGACAATCCCTGTTGGTCGATAGTACATGATGCAGAAATTACCATTCATCAGAGCTCCTTAGATGATTACGATGAATACAAGAGCACAGCAGGAGGATGATGATTTCAAGGGCTGCATTTTGAAAATCAATATCACTGGTTCATAAAGAAAGATGATAAAAAAATGAGTCAAGATATATGATAAATATACTAAATACAGAAGAAATATCACCATTAACTTTTAACAGCGTTCTACTGTAAATCTCCCAGGTGTTTCATTTCCCTTGGACAAACAATACATTCAGCACTATATGTAACAACATTTTTCAACTCCTTCATTCAGCACCCTCTCAAATACATTAAAAGCCTCTTTGTTTTCTAAGTTCCAAGGTTTTTACCCTCAGAAAAAAAATAACAGGGTTCGAGCACAGCAAATTATTTCAATGCACTCATTTTGTAATCAATCTTGACATCGTAATCTTTGCTAACAAATACTTAATTGGCAGGAAATGTAAATCAATTAATAACATCATCCGAATGGAAGCCAGTCACCTTCCAGAATCATTACTGTGAAGCTGGTACTACTCAATTGAATTCTCATCCCATCTGTTCAGAGACGTACAGTATTTGGAAATGTAGTTGTATTTTTGGTTCCTGGGTAGTAAGTGTTATTTCCTAATTGCTTATGCCTCAAAAGTATAGAAAATGGCTATTATTCCCCACAAACTTTGCTTTTGTGACCAGGACAGTGATATTTTGAAATGTACCTATTTTCCAGAACATTCCAGATAGATTCAGTGCTGAGTAAACTTGGAGTAACTTCTAGAACTTTCTAGAACTTTCCAGTAATATAAATAGTAGTATAAATACAGGGGCCTTAAGCCCACCAGTTCAGTTTAGTTCAATTTGGCGGGAACCCACTGACCACTCAAGCAACTGTTACTTCTGCATGGTGGACCCTTCCAAACGTCAGACTGGCAAGAATGCACCTGCTATCACGTATCCGGACCTTCCTTCATCCATCGCCCCGGTGCCACACTGCCATGAGCTCCCCGTACCCACTCTTCCGGAGAGAGAGCAGCCGTCTTTAGAAGAGAGCAGCAAGTCAGAGAGCGAGGAATACGTTGTAGATCCAGGTGACAATTTCAGAGGTGGAGCTGAGGAGAGAAACCCATACTACCCCAACCAAAAAGACCTCAACGACTTGATTAGAGACCTTGGTCTCACCAAGTCCAGTGCCGAGCTTTTGACGTCTAGGCTCAAGCAGTGGAACATGTTGGATGAAAGTGTGCAAGTCGCAGATCAGTGGAAGCGTCACCAACCTTTTCCCAGCTTCTTCACCCATCAAGATGGGCTCGGCTTCTGCCACAATGTGACCAGTCTGTTCGAGGCAATCGGAATCGCCTGTAACCAGAATGAGTGGCGCCTCTTCATTGACAGCTCATCCAGGAGCCTCAAAGCCGTGCTGCTCCATAATGGTAACAAGTACCCTTCTCTTCCCCCGGCTCACTCGGTGCACCTCAAAGAGGATTACAACAGCATCAAGACCTTGCTGGACGCCTTGAAGTATGATGAGTACGACTGGGAGGTCATAGGAGACTTCAAAATGGTGGCATTCCTGGTGGGTCTCCAAGGCGGTTTTACCAAGTTTCCCTGCTATCTTTGCCTTTGGGACAGCAGGGACACCAAAGCGCACTACCATAGGCGGGACTGGCCACAGCGGACCGAGTTCTCTGTGGGGAGGAACAACGTCAAGTGGGAACCACTGGTGGACCCCCGGAAGGTGCTGATGCCACCACTGCACATCAAATTGGGCCTTATGAAACAATTTGTCAGAGCTCTAGATAAGGAGTCGGCAGCCTTCAAGTACCTTCAAGACTTCTTCCCTAAGCTGTCTGAGGCAAAGGTCAAAGCCGGTGTCTTCGTCGGACCACAGATAAAGAAGATCCTGGAGTGCAATGAATTCCCCAAGAAGCTCACTAGTAAGGAGAAAGGCTTCGGGGCTTCCTGGGCAATCACAAGGCCAAAAACTATGTGGAGCTGGTTGAGACTCTGGTGAAGAACTACGGCACAATGGGCTGTAGGATGTCCCGCAAAGTCCATATCCTTGATGCTCATCTTGATAAATTCAAGGAGAACATGGGAGCGTACTCGGAGGAGCAAGGCGAGCGCTTCCACCAGGATATACTGGACTTTGAACGCCGCTACCAAGGACAGTATAACGAGAACATGATGGGAGACTACATTTGGGGGCTGATTCGTGAAAGTGATTTACAGTATAATCGTAAATCTCGAAAAACTACTCACTTCTAAATCTTTTGTAGTCATTTTTGTATTACTTTAGTATAAATACATGTTAATTTGGATTCATATGTTGTTTTTTTCTGACTTTATGTGAACGAAAAGACAAAAATCCGCCCGTTTTCTCATTGGAAATAGGTAAATTTCAAAATATCACTGTCCTGGTCACAAAAGCAAAGTTTGTGGGGAATAATAGCCATTTTCTATACTTTTGAGGCATAAGCAATTAGGAAATAACACTTACTACCCAGGAACAAAAATTGTGTTACATAGTGTAATCAAATACATAATCATCGAACCGTAGATAAATACCTTCTTTCATCTACGGCCCTTATCGTTCGTCATTTGTTTGGTCCCCCTCCTCCCCTGCCTCCATCTTGCAGCATGCCTTGTCGGGGGCAGGTGACAATCAAGTGCCACTTGTCCGGCCCGCTGCATTAGACATTGATCTAATTCATATACTTCTTTCATCATAGTTTGACAGCATAAGGGTGGCTAACGAGCTCCAAATATCAATGTCATCTTTCATAGGCATGTTTATCTCTCAAATCAATACATTGTTCATTCATTTCATTGGCTTGTCTCCTTTCTGAAATGCTTTATTCAATTGAAATGCAATGTGCCTGGGCACATGCATGGGGGATGTACCTGAGGACTGGGAACCAGAATGTGTTAACATTTGGCTTTTCTTGATTTTAAAATGAGTCCCAATTGTGAAAAATCTGCCCTCCAACCATCTACTCTGAATCATCATGCTGATCAAGACATTCATTCTCTGGTCAAGGTCACTGAAAAAAACACTACTGTAAAAAATAACTTGCTAAAGGAATGAGATATTTCAGTAGTCTGTACAAAAACTACCGAGACAATCATTCACTGTTTTAAACCATCTATATACAGTAGATATGTATTAAAGTTTAGTGGTGTCCCTTATAAATGTTTAGCATATTTTATTTGCATGGCAATGGTGCAATTTACTTTTCCTTCCCTATGCTGTTTAATATAATAATGTGGTGTGCTTTACCAGATGTGAAGTTAAAGTATTTAAATGACTACCTCTGGTGGAAATTCGATTTTTAAAATCAAAGTCAACGACATCTAATAATTGGTTATTAGCACTGGCAGACTGCTCTCACTTTCCCTTACACTTTCTTTCTCAGTTGCCTTTATCTATCTCATTAAAGGAAATCTCCATTGTATAGTCTAGATGTTCCATTAACCCCCTAATTAGCACCGATGAAGCTGCCATTTCCTTCTCTCAATAAGTGAGATACTTTTTTTTAACTGAAATGATGGTTAAAACAAGTGTAAACTAGACAGCAGTGTGGAGTAGTGGTTAGGGCTCTGGACTGTTGACCAGAAGGTTGTGGGTTCAATCCCCAGTGGGGGATACTGCTGTTGTACCCTTGAGCAAGGTACTTTGCCTAGATTGCTCCAGTAAAAACCCAACTGTATAAATGGGTAATTGTATGTAAAAATAATGTGATATCTTGTAACAATTGTAAGTTGCCCTGGATAAGGGCGTCTGCTAAGAAATAAATAATAATAATGATAAACTTGACCATACTCATATAACAAAACCTAAAGAGAGAACACATACATCTTTGGTTCATTTTTCATAAACGATGGCATACACATCTAAAAGCAAAATATTTAAATTCCAGGTACTGGTACAAAGATTTCTTATGCAGACAGGTAGAACGATATGGAAGATGAATATATCATTTTAATTAGGATGAGAAATTGAAATAGAAATAATGAGATTATAATTGAAAATCCCTTTGTGATCAGAAGTACAAATTTCGATTTAAAGGACAGTAAAAACGTGCAAACTTCCCACATCTCTAGTAATCATTTGCCTGTCTGGATGTCTTGATACTTAATATCATGGATGATATGATAGGGGGGCTGTAATTTACATACATTTAGAACACATACAAATACAAAGGCAAGCATCAAAGACTGAACAAAATATGCTTGCAATATGAACACATGCACATTAAACAAGGGAGAAGAAAGATAACAAGCTAGCTTTCATTGAATATCAGTTGGAATTATACAAGAATGTCTGTTATTCTCATTCCAATGGAAAATATGCAGGGTTATCATGCTATGACGTTATTTCCCATTATCTGATTATCCATCAAAAAAAAACAAAAGCAAAAAAAAAAAAACCCTTCAGATTGGTAAAGAACAATTATCCCATCCTTTATAAGACAGAATAACTATGCAATCTTAGCCATGCTGCTGAGAAGGTGTCTGTCTATAGATTCTACCAACTAAAAGTGCATGTATAGAAGTAATGTCAATGTGAAATGAAGGTGGCTATATGAACACAGATTTAATGTTACTGTCCATTCTGTGTCTTGCTGTATTTTATTACCCCTGGCATTTTGCACAGTGCTGCCCTTCACAAGTATTTCATACAATCTGATGTAACATGACATCTTCCATTCAAGCTGTTTTGTTTTTTACAATTCTGTCACTCAAGACATATAATTCAAGACACATCTATCTATTTTAGTACATATTTTCCTTTTGCAAATAACTCATCTGGACACAAGTGCTGCTCCAAATAAAATAAAGCCAGACACCCACAAACCATTAATGCTGGAGTGCAACTTTAAGAACTGACAGGGTTTGATGATGAACAATGTTTTACGCATCCTCTTGAATTTAAGAAGAAAAAAAAAACATTATTCAAGAAAATCCACGCAAGTTCAGTAACCAGTGATGTATTTGGATTTGCAAGTCAGTTTCAAACAATATTAATCATAACCTAAAAAGGTTCTTCCAACACTAGTATAATGAAAGTTTATATCCAACACTTGATGCATTCAGTTTTCCTGCTACATCTTTAGGCTGTTTGATTCCTCCTATGGAGACAAACAGCTATTATCATAACTAATCCTCTAACTAATCCTCTTCTGGTTAGTAGTTCAAGAATGAGGTGGCATTTCCAAACCTTTTTTGGGAAGACTTCAAATCATTGTCTTTGTTCAGTTATACCCTAGAGGAATATGTATTGAAGATTCCTCCAGGAGAAAACGAACATGTGAATTAAACACGTGATGCAATATAGACACATCTCATCTCCTCATCGTTAATGTTCTTCCTTATGGATAAAAAGGCTAATCGCTGGTGTTTAGAAAATGATTGTGCTCATTATTCAATATGAAAATGCATGCTAGCAGATTTAAAATGCAACTGCAGGCCTACTTGCTTCACTGAACAGAGATTGTTCTCTAAGATCTGCGCTCAGTAATTCTGTCCATTCTGATCTGATACTGAAGGAAACAGATGCAGTATTGGATTGTGTTCATTGACGTAAAAAGTTAATCGTCATATCCAGATTAGTTTGATTTCTTGCAGTGCAGTTCAAAAATGTATTTACTGCATGAAGGTTATATTATGGCCTTGAATCATGTTAAAATGTAAATATTTATTTTTCTTTATAATTCATTAAGTTGTTTGGGTATCAGCATTTGTCGTACCAGATGGTGCGCTTCAGGTATGTAGAAGCTTTATCATAATTGTAGGGTTACTGAAATAAAGGCTTTAAGAAAACCAAGGTAAGGGATGCCCATCCACTGTTTACCTGTTGGGGTCTCCCTGTTTAGTAAGATCCAGACTTTGGCTTACTTTTGAAAACTCACATTGATTTACAATATATACAGTGTATTTAATTTTTTTTTTTTACCAAGCAAAATAGGACTAAATACTATAAGCAAACGATTGCAGTAAATATTTGTATATGATGCTTTCGACTGACTGTATTTTGTCTGTTTCAGCTACCTTACAGACTGCTACTGCCTTTTTTTTGCACTTTCTCTCCCTGATTTCTCCTTTTAGTAATCTTCTGTTCGTTATGACTAAATAAATAAATTCAATGTCTGTTGGGTGTTTCATATTATACCAAGAGGCTTGGTGGTCTAGTGGTTAAAGAAAGGTGCTTGATACCAGAAGGTGCCCAGTTCAGATCCTAGCAGCCACTTGACTTGCTTTAGAACACACATTTGTTGCATGAGGCAGTTCTGCAAGGTACAATAGGTAGGGCATACCTAAGATGACCTTGGTATATATATATATATATATATATATATATATATATATATATATACACACACACACATACACATATATATAAATATATATATATATATATACACACACAGCTGTGGAATCAGTTATCATTCTTACACGGACAGCAAATGTACCAAATTAAACTAATGACCCTTCTACATGTAAACCAGCAGGTGTCAACATTGTATATATGGCAAAAGCAAGATTGAAATAACAGAACAGAAAATGCAGGTTAAACTTTTAAAAGCTTATGAATTTTGATGTTTCAGCTTAAATTGATCTAGTTATATGTGACATTACTATTGATGTACAGTTATAATGATGAATACCATTCACAATTAGGGTTATAGGTTTAAATGACTTATGCCAGACTGAATACAAATGTGTGTTTTGCATTTTGTTATCATACCACTGAGTTTTAGGGATAATAAAGTCAGCACCCAGGAATTAGCTGTTGTGTTGGTCAAACCCTACTCAAGTCAATTGATCTTTTTAATTAAATTTGCTGCAATGAAAGCCTAAGCCCTCTTATACTAATTCTCACAGATCTGCCTTTAAAGATGCATAAAACAGGCTGAACTCACAGAGGATCTGCCATTGCTGCTGTCGAGAAGAATCAATAGAGTACCAGCTGGATTTGTGGCATAAGACAAATACTGAGGTTACTAAATGGTACAATCATCTTTATCGTATTATTTAGCCCATGATTACCTAAATGTCTTTAAGGTTTCTTAAGCCTTTACACTAATACACTAATAAAAAAATAATAATAATAATTTAATAGGTGCAGCTACAAGCAAAAAATAAATATATGTTGTTTTCGCAGTAGCGAGACCTCCTCTGGCTACTATCGCTACTATTTGCCTTTACATTACAGGAATATGGAGTGATTCCCAAGACTCCTGAATTATAACCAATGTTACCCCAAAGGTAGCATTTCTACTAAATTAAGCCTGCAGTAAAAGAACAGCAAGCCATTATCTTCGCTGCACACACTTGTTCCTACAAAATAAGAACCAAAACACAAGAGTGAGAGGGATTGAATGTTTTGGAAACCAGGGCCAAATGATTCAGACTTCTTCTTCAGAGGGAATTGAACTAGTCGGGACATGACCGCCAAACTGCATCTTCAGAATTAAAAGGGTATTGTGTTTGGAAATAGTATTGTTCACTGCAAGGGTGATGGGGACTTAATAACAAAAGACAGTTGGTAGTGTTATTTTAAGGCAGTAATGAACAGTAGTTTCCAGCCAAACTATTCCCAATCTAACCAAAGAAAAAAACAAGTACAGTATAAGAAGAATACAGTACATAGAAGATTCCCCTTTATTATAAAATCTTACCATTTATAAAGATTATTTTCTTCTTTTGTCAAGGAAGAAGAGAATAATGATCCTATGATCTCCCATTTTTAATACATTGTTTAAGCATCTCTTTTGTATAAATCCAGTGAAAAGAACACAACGGATGTGGACTTCTTTTGTATTATTATTAGTTTATTTAGCAGACGCCTTTATCCAAGGCGACTTACAGAGACTAGGGTGTGTGAACTATGCATCAGCTGCATTGTCACTTACAACTACGTCTCACCCGAAAGACAAGGCACAAGGAGGTTAAGTGACTTGCTCAGGGTCACACAATGAGTCAGTGGCTGAGGTGGGATTTGAACCGGGGACTTCCTGGTTACAAGCCCATTTCTTTAACCACTGGACCACACAGCCTCCGCCAAGTACTGTACACATACCAGTATGACGACTCCCAAGTAAGAGTAAATATATGAGCACACTGCTAATCAACACTTCTGTACATTTTTTTAGAGGTGCACAGTGATTAGTACAGGACAACAATTTTATCAATTACTTTTTAATTTGCTTAAGTTGTTGCTGTTATTTGCTTGTATTATTTTTGTCTTAGTTTCGGTCCAGTTTGCGGTGAAGAAAATAAAAGCACAGATTTACATTTACAAACTCAGTCTCAACAGCAGGCTTTTAAAATAGGTCATCAAAATAAACTCTTTATTGTAGTCTTTCCTCCTGTTTCATCATCTTAGTGTTCTTTGTTCTTCAGCCTCGACACCTGTCTGCAGCTTTCATTCTCACTGTTTTTGTTTTGTCAGAATTGATGATAAGGCCTTTGACAAACTCCCTTCAGTGTTCCATGTCATTCTTCATGCTCAAAACCTGTTAAATTGCAGCTGACCTCATGACTTTTCAAATGTTTTCATTGCATGTTTTGCACCCTGGTTCACCGTCCACTCATAAGCACTGGAGAGCCAGCTTTGGCATATTTGGTTTATGTGCAGAAAATACTCCTCATCTTCTGTCTTCCTTTTGACCTTCACAGCCTTTTACGGAATGCTGATACTGTGCGCAACAGCTCTACTAACAGAAGAAACAATATCCACTACCATCCACTAACACTGCAATTCATAAGGTCTAACTTTCATTTTTGATTTGAATATCTCAGTTTTGGCAAATACAAATATAACCCAGCAAGTTGCGTCCTTGAGTTTTCCATCTCCAAGAGTGCCAAGAAAATGAATTCCTCCACCTGGTCTACATTTTACCCATTCAACCTGCTGCACGAGTTCCCCATATTAAGCCTTCTTCATTACCATGATTGACCTGCGCAGAATGACAAAAATAGACAGCTGGTGTTTTGAAAATGATTGTAATGTTTGGCATGGTTACAGAATAGGTACCTAAATAAAACATTACAACTGACCTTTATTACACAGGTTTGACCCACAAAAAAAACACTGGCCTTCATTGAATCAGTTTGGGTGTTTTCTAGTCCTGTAATAAAGGTATTCCCTTACAAGCAGCTGATTGACTGATACCCTTTTCTTCTGTTATAAACTGAATTTTGGCATGAGGGGGACATTAGTAGAATTTCCTCTCAGTTTAACACCAATGATTAGTGAGTCATTTTCTTACTTCCTGTTTAGTTTGACTCTTACACCAATAATAGCAGGGAAACCTTAATGCAAATGCCTACAGCAGCATATACAGTACTTTTTACAGTACAGTGCTTATGCACATGTAAGTAAAGATGACCCTAAGTAAATTGTGCTAATAAAACCTTTGCATGGCTGCAGCAAGCTTTAATCACCAGCTTCAAATAAACAGAAGTATATTTTGAAGTAGAGCTCAGAGACATGCCCCATATTAGCATTTATGTTACTGCACAGTTTAATGGATACAAAGAAAAATGCAGAGTGTAACAACAGCTGACTTTGTGGACTCTTACTCAGGGCAGAAGGCTTTATTTGTTTACCATTAAAAACATTGTACCATTTGGGTACAGTATTACAAAGCAATCCCTACTTGGCAACTGCTCCTTTTACGCGTCAGTAATATGTAACACATTTAATCTAAGTAGCTTCTATTGTACTTAAGTTAACAATTGAGGTTTAGGATGTCTCTTATTGTATAAGAGATGTCCTCTCATGCAGTTTGGGTGAGAACTAAGTTGAATGGTTCTGGCTGCTCAAACTGCTGCTGTTTTAACTTTGGAATTATGCTATAGTGTTCTATCAGATTAAATCTGTTCACAGGATACGATTTTAATAAAACCGTCACAATGATATCTCTGGGGCAGGCTATTAGAATCTATCCCATTTGTAATTGTTTTATACATTTGGGGAATTTTGTTGTTCACATGCAAACACAATCACCTGTGTATGAATCATAATACAAAAAAGCCTTAGAATTTGAATCATAATTCCTTTAAGTTTTGGTTGAGTCTCTTCGCAAGTATAAACAACTCTCAGCCAACGGTTTTTAATACAGTATACATTGCAGAAGAACAGAGTGTTGTCATGGATGAATATCTCTGTAAAATGATCGTCTTCTATTTCAATTATTTAAAAAGTGTCTACTGGTGAACTACTTAACTATGGTTAATACATATATTTTTTTCGAAATATTATGTGATAAATACAATAGATGAATATCATAATTCTTCATTCTTGAACCTGGTACTACTTGTCGACTTGGCGTCTTTTTTGTAGGGAAAAGAAAGAGATTAACGACTACTCTATTTCAAAGATGGGTGAACTCCACAGAAGTCGTATCATAAAAGTACATTGTGCTGCTGTGTGTATTGTCATTATAAGCTCATCTTTTTAATCTTTTCAATCGTACTAAATAGGGATTGGAAAGTCACCAGTGACCCAGCATTGGAATTCTTGTTTGGAATAGAACATGCATAAAAGAATACAAGACATTTCACAAGAAAATAACAGTAGAGATTAGAACAGATGGCAAATGATGTTTTTCCATTCACCCCTCACTCATTTTGTCAATAGCAGCTTGCTTTCATTCTGCCAAACACAGCAGCTGCCAAAAGAACCATATTACATCTATTTCTGTTTTATCATGAGTCGTAAAGTACGTACAACGTAGGTGCTGCTTTGCATTGTTACCATTATAAAATTGAAGTTTGACTGCTACAGTTCCCTTTCTGTAGAGCAGCTACCTGCTTTATCCCACTGCCACCTAGTTATAACCATCATTTGGGTGTATGTAGCCAACTCAATTCAGTTGGAAACATATCATTTTATGCACAGCTGTGTTTCAACTTAACATCATTCTGTTTTAAATCAATATATTTGCATACAAGTTTTAGTTGAAGATAATTATCTCCCAGTAGCACAGAAAGAAAAGAGAAATATGTTGAATATAATAGTTACCTTCATTCACAGCTACACATTACCTGCCAGGAATGCATGTCTAAGACCAAATCATTTCCCCCCTGATTTTCTCCCCAATTTAGAATGTCCAATTATTTTTTGCCTCTCACCACAGCAATTCACCACACAGCTCAGGAGAACTAAAGGTTTAGTGGGCGTCCTCCGATCCCACGACCAAGCAAGTTTCCTCTTTTCCCAAGAACTCGAGGGCAGATGTCAACAAGCTACCGGCCTCTGGAGGACAAAGGCAGGCTTGGGCTCACTATGGGCCTGACCGGTAAGATTCGTTGTAACGCAGTGAGATGAAACCGTCCCTGCCGGTTTTGTCTCCCAAACCTGTGGGAGTGACAGAGCCAATGCGACTTCGCACAGCCAGGAAGCTCACCTGCGCTCACCTGACTGTATGACTGTATACCATGGAGCCACTCGGGAACCCTGAGGATTGAATCCTTGTCTCCAGATTCAGTGACCAAAGCATGCTTTGCCAAAAGAGCTGGGCTCCATTTGCGTATAGCAGTGACAGATGCATCTTTATATTATTCAACTCAAGTCAGCTACTGCAGATAATTCATTATATTGGCTTAGCAGCCTCTAGTTTTGTATTTATTTATTTATTAATTTATTTTATTTTTTATAAGTTGAGTCTACTGATGAAATGATCAATGTGTGAACCAGTGGTGATGACTCAGGTTTCTCAATAACTGACATTGTAATAAAAAGAAGGAAAGGAAGGCATGTTTTGGCAAGGTCAGGAAAAGTCCCTTGGAGTCACAGTCACTTTTTTACAGTACAGCTACATTGAAGCAGATAACTAACAGGGTCGAACAATGTCATCTATAGTTCAGGATTATTTTCAGTACTCTCCTGCTCACCTACAATGCCCTTCATCACACAGGTCCCGAGTACCTCCTCAACCTGCTGACCCGCTATGTCCCTGCCCACAAGCTGAGGTCCTCCGACTCTGGCCTTCTTGTTATCCCCAAGCAAAAGAGCACCATTTAGCTTCATGGCTCCGACTCTCTGGGACTCTCTCCCAGCTTTGGTGCCTGATACTCCCACCGTCGCTCGCTTTAAATCAGCTCTCTAGACCCACTTGTTCTCTCTTGCTTTCCATGCTCTTTAAGCCTGATATCTGCTATTAGCTGCTGTGTTGCTGCTACTATTTCATGTTTTATGCACCTTCCACTGTATTTAATGTACTATTTCATGTATTATGCACTTTCCACTGTATTTAATGTATTATGCATTTTTTTTCTCTGTATAGCATGTATTATACATTTATCTGTATTTAAAGTATTATGGATTTTCTTGTTGTTACTGCATCTTGTAAAGCGCTTTGTGATGGTGGTCCACTATGAAAGGCGCTATATAAAATAAAGATTGATTGATTGATACCACACTTCGCTATGTAACTAAAAATCTGCCATCATCTTTTTATTATACTTAGGTAAATTGCAGGCATTTCTATGTGTTTTTCAGACATTTACAGCCTGATTTTCAGAAGGCGCATTTTTAAAGAGAAAATAGAGGTTGCAATGCATTTGCACTGCAAGCTTTTTTGCCACCTAATTATACGTCTCGATTTTTAACAGGGGCAGGTTAATTTCTCCTTTTCGCAATGCCCTTTGTGAATCCTGCTTATCACTGATTTAATTGAAACGACAATTGATTTTCAGGCTCATTAACAAGCCAATTTTCACATTTCAATAGTCTGGACTTCCATTTAACTGAAACAACAAGGCAGCGCACATGTAGTCACAACAATTGGAAAAAAGAAAGGAAAAATACATTGTTAGCCTCCCAAGTTGAGCTTTTACTCGATGATAAAACTGTTATTTTCAGCAAAAGGTCCGGACCAGTGCTAAATTTAAAATACGGAAGGATATAACCGAAAAAATAAACGCAACCTCTTCCAAAAAGAAATAAAGAAGTCCAAAAAAGATTCTGGGACCTAAAGTTGTGATGCACCCCCTAGTCTCTGTAAGTCGCTTTAGATAAAAGCATCTGCTAAATGACTAAATACTACTACTACTAATAATACTAATATTAATAATAATACAGCGTGCCTATAGAAAAAAAAAATCCGATTGGTAGAACAAAATGAAGGTTTTTCAGGTAAGCCTAGATTTTTTCTGTTTAACAGAAACAAACTCAAACCATGAAACACCAGCTATATCCAAACTGCCTTTCCAAAAACTGGTTCTGTACAGTAATTTCCGATTGCAGATGAAACACAAGCTTTCTGTTGACCTTGCAATTTTAAAAGCCATCTGTAAAAGGACATCTGTTTTGAATGTTGCTGATGTTTTGCTTAATAAGCTGTTATCTACAGATTCAGCTGTACCAATTATGTCTTATTCGGTGTGCTGTTAGAAGTGATTTCCATCACTCACAATTGGGATGAATTGTGAAACCACATTTAAGTGTTCCAGCTTTCACTGAAGAAATTGTAAACGTGGTTGCTTTTTTGCAGGAGAATCCGCCCATAACCAACACGTCATCAGCAAGCGCATGTTATTTTCTCATGTCGATTCTTTTGTTTTGGCCGCCAAGTCACGCGCTGGGAGGCTGAAACAGGAGTCAAAAAGTATTCAACCACGGACTAAGGTTTCCCACGACATCAAAAATTACCTTACCTGAGTGCTGAGTGGTTCGTATTTAGTTCTGCGGGGTGCGTGGCAGGCTGGAGAGGTTGGGCTCTTTCCCCCTGAGCGCCCATCACAGCCATCGGGCACTGAGCACCCATCACAGTTCATTAAATCATCTGCAATTGCAATCAATAAATCTTTCATTCATTGCGGATTCTCTGTGCTGAATTGTAAACTTTATTTGCTTTTCTGCAGGAGAATCTGCCCATAACCAACACGTCATCAGCAAGCACATAAATAATCCATGTGTTATTATCCCATTTTCCTTCTTTTGTTTAGGCCTCCTCCTCCCCAGCCACTACCTTGCAGCGTGCAGATTCTCCATGCTGAATTACATATTTTCATCCTTTCAAAAGGGACTGCAAAATTCTATTTATTTTGGGGTAAAATATATTGCTGAAGCAGATGACATTTACATTATCATGGCAGCTTTATAAAACCGTTCTGTCTGTTCTTCCTAATTTCTACTTTCTGTCCTAATAACAGTCAATACACACTAAGAGAGGAGTTTACATTTTTATCTTTACATTTACAGGTTAAAGTACAAGCTAGGGTATTGTTATTTCTATTATTGCCTCTAACATGTATCAGCATTTCACCTATTTAAAGTTAAATCTGTTGACTACATTTTCTGACGCAATTGAAGTAGCCACATGCAATCAGTGGGTGTAAAAGATGTTGTGAAATTCCAATGTTGACCATCCCATGACAAAGACCTGCTTGTCATATTCAAATATATAAAGTTGGTTATTTGGGGGATCCAGGGGGAGTGCTTCCCTGAGGTTTATCTGTCCAAGAGGATTGAGATAGAACTGCTGTGGTTTGTGGAGGTATCACAGTTAATGGCATTGATTACACCCTTCAAGCCATACTATAATACAGTAGCACACACATACACACATTCGAAGATTTCCCTCACTTGATCCAGAGACTTTAGCCACAATCACATGGATGAATTAGCAGAAAAACATTCCTCGAGACAATATGCAGTGAAGGTTCAGTGCTTTCATTAATGCTCAGGCTGAATACAGCATGTCTAAGCCTTAATAACAATGTATATTTATCTCACTAGAAAAACATTTTTCTCACAAGACATTTTTTTTAAAGATGGTCAACTATGAGATGATCATAACAGTTAAAAGAGGTAACAGGCAAACACAAAATCAGTGTAAACTTCATAGAAGTGAACATGGGTACTGCTATGTGTGTGTCTGAGTGCATTCCATTGCATACAACATGCCTGGGTTCCGCTATGTGTGTGTCTGAGAGCATTCCATTGTGCACAACATGCCTGATTTCTCTAAAGTTTCTGCAGCATATTGATGCAATGGATAATGCACGGTCCACTCTTTTGTAGCACACCTACAAATATGATAAGAGACTTGCAAGAATGTTGTAATATGTGGCAACAAGTGGTTTCAATTATTGGCTATATCACCCCTTCAATGCTTTTTTTAAGATAATGTCATTGTTTATTTAAAGTGTTTAAAGTATTGCATAATTGCTTCCAATTTTATATTTGTAGATCACAATTTAGCTATTTAAGAATTTAAGTTATTAATGAAACTCTTGATATACCAGCTGCAGAAGTAATCCTTTGTCTCCTGATGTAAAATATTCCTTTTGTAGAAACATGGGGTTGCAACAAATTAGTTCCAGATCAAAAGTGCCACTTGGTTTGTAGGTTGATGAGCAGTTCCACTATAATACATGTAGATATCTAATTTGAAAGGTTATAACCTTAGACAGGGAAGACTTGTGTTGATGATGATTAACACTGTGATGTACATGAATGGCTAGGATCAGATACAGAAGTGACCTTTTCACTAAAATTCTTATTGCAGATTTAAATGTTGAAACTTAAAGCATTACTGATATAGAACTACGGTATTCTTGACCATTCCAAAAGCTGCTACATGGTCTAATAATAGATATGTATTTCTGTACTCACACCCCAAGCTTGACCAATTCAAAATAATTGGAAATGCACTTGTTAGAGTTTTATGTTGGATTAATAAGGTTCTGAAGAGGAAATACTTTTCCAAACAGTTATTTTTTCCTGCTTCAAACAGGGGGAAAATATCCAAGCAAAGAAATGTAATATATTGTTCTGACAGGCAGGGAGCCAAGGAAATTAAATGCTTTCAGTCACTAGACTGTTCTTTCATGTTTGTAGCCATGCACAAAAGGCAACAGCACTATACAATGGTTATTTTATTTCATTGCCATTCCAACAGTCATCAATTGCTTATTTCAACATTCACTTCAAATTCTTCAAAGTTATTTGTTTTTAAAAACAAATTATGTATGATTACATTTTTCATCAGTGCACTAGGTATTTATTTTTGTGGTGTATACAATACTGAAACTGTCAGGGAGCAATATATAATGCAGAGAATATTAAACAGGCATTATTAACTCAAAGTGCAGATTGAACATATTTTGTAAATTGGCATAAAACCATGTCAGTTAGCAGATTAAATGTCTCTTTTTATTTTTCCAAACACAACCATTGCACGCACTGTACTCTGTACTTTTACTGAAACCAGTTTGAGAGTGGACCCCAGGCAAGGTTGAGCAGTGTATCCTAAATTTGCATCATTTTGCTCGAGAGCATGAGGTTCATATATAGGTTGGATGCTACAGGAAAACATGATGTGCATGACGAGCCACCTGCAACTATTTGTAGTTGATCTCCCGGCAATGTCAGTGCTGAAAAGTGATGTGCTACAGCTATATGTCTTCCAGGATTATCTCACTTTGATGGCAAATAAACACTGGTATGTTACAGGAGTAAATCAATAATTAAAGTCTAACATTTACATCAGGGTATTGCCAAAGCCTTATTACAATATATTGAACAATACATTCTTCGGTTTTTCCATTATGACATGTTGGATGTTAATATTAAATTAGTGCTGGTTACTATACATCTGATTGAGGGGAAAGAGAGTATTAAATACATTTATAAAATGGCTTGGAAAAATTAAATGCTGTGATTGGCTGAACAAGATCACGTGAGAGTGTAGTAAGATTTGGCTTATGCATGGCTAGGGGTGAATCACCTCTGAAGATCAAAGTGTGTTTGGGTCAACAGCTTAAAAAAAAAAATATCGCCGATTTAGAGCTAAATAGATATTCAACATTTTTATATTCCTTTTTATAGTCAAACACTAACATAAATGAAATAGAAATGTAAAAAAAAATAACAATTCAAAGATAAATCAACTGCAGTGAATTTATTTTCTTTACAATCTCAAAATGTTAGAAAATTGTCTATTCTAGCAACTCGATTGCCAATCGAAATTTTTTTGACAGCTCGGGTTGTCAGTTAGTGACAGATGGCGTTTATTGTCAATTTGAGTTGCTAAGAAAATAATGATTAAAAAATTGCATATTACAGTACATACACTGATATATTATGACTAGTTTAAGAGTGTTGAATTACACAGGGTATTATTAATCAAATTCCCTAAAGGAGTTATTTTTTTTCTAAAAGGACAGCTTACTATGCCTTAAAGTAACTCTTACTTAAAATTGACTTTTGAATTCATCTTAAGGAATTGTTGTTACTCAGGATATCCAATCTAGCAATCAGCTTGGTACACACGAGCATGCTACATTTGTGAACTGCAGTGATTTGTCTATGAACTACATTTTTTGAATTGCAGTGAAAATTTTATAAAGACAACAAGGCAAGAATATGTTGCATATAGACACACTTCAATAGTGTGCTGTGAGTCATATCTTCTTTAATCAAACACCCTGTCTTGACTAGAAAGAACTAAGAAACTGAAGAATAAATATGTAATCCCAATGTTCCCAAGAAGAAAGAGTATATTTTATATTTGATCTCAGTAAAGAACTACCTTGTCAATGATTCTTTATTCTTAACACAACAAAGGTTTTAAGAGATCTATGGACTGATTAAGAATAAATGATGCACTACCATCAGGGCAGCAGTGTGGAGTAGTGGTTAGGGCTCTGGACTCTTGACCGGAGGGTTGTGGGTTCAGTCCCCAGCGGGGGACACTGCTGTTGTACCCTTGAGCAAGGTACTTTACCTAGATTGCTCCAGTAAAAACCCAACTGTATAAATGGGTAATTGTATGTAAAATAATGTGATATCTGTATAATGTGAAATAATGTATAATGTGATATCTTGTAACAATTGTAAGTCGCTCTGGATAAGGGCGTCTGCTAAGAAATTAATAATAATACCATCCTGATTTTGCACCCCCCCTCAGTGGACACCAAAGTATTTTGTAGTTATCGATAGAAAAGGTATATAATAATGAAGGCTTTATCTAAAATAATCGTACCAACTTTAACACCTCGTGAACCCCATATTGTTTTGGTATAGCTTATTTTTTTTTATTTTTATTTTTCTTTGACTTTCGTGTAGTTCATTTATCTCTCCATTCACTCCCTTTGGTTTCCTCTCCCCATTCACTTCCTGCAGTACAGGTAACAGTCCCTTCCTGACTGTGCATCATTGAACTCTGTATGGTCCTAATAACTGTGACATAGGAAATAAACTTCAACAGCTGATTTCACAGACCATGATTTGCACTTGTCTTGGACTACCGCCTTACCTAAATGAACAGTGGCTAGTCCAAGAGTAGTGATAATTGTTTTTACTTGTGGTGGTAAAAACAAAAAAGGATTTGTGAGAATGTCATCATACAAACAGAAAAGCCTGGGTTAGTACACCTTTAAAAGCTGTGTGTGTGAGTGTGTGTGTGTGTGTGTGTGTGTGTGTGTGTGTGTGTGTGTGTGTGTTAATTCAATCTGGCATCACCCAAACTATTTAAATATCCTTCTTTTATTCCAAAAGCTGTTCCAGATACCTTAATACTGGAGTTGTGCCGCATTTGAGAATATCGCTCAGGGTTAGAACAAATCTCTGAGGCATGTTTTGTTATGCTAAATCCTTTGCTGGTACACCAAGTAATAAAGCTTGGAGCTACACTGAGACCATGCTATATTGAAGACTCTAAAGTCACTTTTATATGCAGGGGATTTAGAAAACAAATAGTTTATTTTATTGCTGGCAGAGGGGGAGCTCACAAGAACTGCAGTCTGCAGTTATGTATTTCATTTAAAGGAAGGATCCATTCTTATCTTATTTTTGAAAAAAAAAAAATTTTCTTGGGTTTGAAAAATGACCCTACATTATTTTCTGTCTTCAGTTACATGATACACATTCCAAAAAAAGGTCAACAAATACTGGTCCTAAGTGCCCTAAAATCCTGAAAATAACCTTGGCAATGCAGAACACCTTTCTAATAATGTGTGCTTGGCAATGCAGAACACCTTTCTAATAATGTGTGCTTGTGTAAATACTTATGTAATGTCTCTGCTCACAATTCCCTTTTGTGACTTCTCATTATTGTTTACCCTACCATCCTGATTTAGTTCCCTCTGTTGATGACCTTATTGATTAACTTCTATTGGGCGGCACTGCGCAGAATTACTTGTTACAGGAAATGCTTTAAGTTATTAGCAATAACAGCATTTTTCAGTTCACAGCTATGTGCACAAGGAGAATATTAATGTTTTAGAGTATACTGTATATATGGTACTTAAAATGAACATCACATTTATGAATAAACTCTCTTGTATTTGACCATAATATAAAGATGATTACCAAACAAAATATGTTAACCTTAACAGTTCCCTGTGCTTCCTAATATGGCTAAGACAAACTGTTACCATGCCAAATAATAATAATAATAATAATAATAATAATAATAATAATAATAATAATAATGAGGTAGTGTTGAAAGATAAGATCATAAGGATCTTGTTGTATGTTTAACTCATGTCTCCTGCTGTGAAGGCCATCTGTTATGGTGCAGAAGACAAACAAATTACGAAAGAAGAAATATGTGCAGGAATCTGCCTCAAAGTCCCACAGCTATGTGAAAGCACCTATTGTCCTTTATTGGGCTCAAGGCTTGCTATTGTAACAAAATTGATGGCAATAAGACTGCAGTTAACAGCCTCCATTGTGTAACATTTTTCAATATATTTATGGCAGGGACCTATTAAGGTGTGGCTATTAAATCTTTATTATTTTTGTTTTTAAAGGATAAAGTACTCCTTCTATATATGTGGTAGGTATCTATGGAACTGTGGAAATATATTATTTTGTGAATGTTTAAGAATTCAGGTAAACGTGGAATTAACTACTTTGTTATTCTAGAAGGATAAGACCAGACCATGTTTCACATTTTAACTACATTTAACATTATTATTTCGATACAATACTTGCTACTAGTATTAACAGAAATAGGCAATTGATGAAGTTACCCAACCCCTGGAAAGAGCCCTCAGACTGATTCACCAATGGTCCACGATGATCCTGGAGGTATTAGAGGCTTCTCTGTCTATGTCACCTACATGCCAGGCTTTTATACCAGGGGTTTAGGACATACGTGACTACAGTTTACTTTTGTTATCTTACTAACTATCAATAGAGTTTAGCCACTTACTGTTACTCCATTCAAGTGCAACCGACCATCAACCAATCTCTTTTACAAGGTTACCATGGTTAATTGTTTACTATATTTTATTCCATATATTTTTGCACATGCTTTGTCTCATTTTAAAGTTGTTCTACCTATGCCAGAAATCACCTCTATTAACACTAGCCATACATTTTAGTCTCATAGGATATTTCCAATACATTTTCATCCTACACTATATTAGAAGAGCAATATAAATGTGATTTAGAATGGATTGAATCACATAATTTCTAACATACTGTAACGTTTTAAAGTATTAAACACACAACTTTGCTGGCTCTTAAGGCTTGCTATGATATGCATTATTAAATATTTAAAGTGTGAATGAAAAATGCCATGCCGGGTTACAAATACAAATATTAAACTTCTATATAATACTGACAATTAGACCTGATTATATTACAGTTTGGATCTTTGAAAACTAAGCAAACTGTTTTAAAAATAGAATTGTATTCCTCAAGAATATATATTTTTAATCGATTTTGTATAATAGAATTGTGGTGGTATACAGTTTCATTAGTAACATTTCTTATTGTTCAGTCTGACAATTACATTGTTTGTGCAAGGACTAAATTCTTTACACCAGTGGTTTTCAGACTTTTCCTTAAAACCTGTCACATCTATGAAGGACAAGCAACTAAGCCACACAGGGGGTGATGTAAGGATACACACATAGTGATTTTCAGGTTTCAAACCCCCCATAATGCTGCCGTAAATCGTGTTCAGCAGCCGTAAAGTCTGATTTTACCAGTCGCTAAAAATGCAGCGTATGTAAAGAATGGTGTTCACCTGGCGTTCTGCATCCGCTATCAAATTTGCATGGGAGCTGGGGCAAGATCTGGATACTAAGCTGGCGCAAATATTATAATGTGATGTAAGGATTTTGCTTTGCACTTAAGCAATTGATGACCCTCCAAAAACTTGACACCTCTTCTGCACCTATACTTACATCACCCCCACAACAGTGTTTTGATTCTCCCGATAGGCGGAAACTGCTGTTATTGAGCCATTCATTTTTTTCATTAACCACTTTTGTTTTTCAAATGGCCTTATCTTAAAAAACGAATGAGTCTAAAAAATCTATGTATGGCTGTTTTATACCTAATAGCCTACATAATGATACACAACATTTTACAACCACTTACATGGTTTAATAGCCTCATGTAATTGCTAAATACACTTCTAGTAACCCCTTACACCTGAGTATCAGAATATAGAAATATAAAACCATTGCATTATTCACATACAGTATACCAGTACAGCTATTTTTCAGGCTAAACCTTTTTTCACAATATGTTGCTCTGCAGTGCAAGTCTATAGTTTTTTGCTCTCAAAGGGCAATTAAAATTCTGGAATGCTACAACCTTACTGCACAATTCTTAAATGATTTATCCTGTTTAGAATGTTGTTTCTTCTTGGATTGAAAATAAATAATTGCATAGCCTTTATGGTTAATATGATACAAATACATTTAGTTGAGGGCTTATCACAGGTTACGACAGGGGCTCGGGGTCATTCATGCTGCTTCTATAATCAGGTCATTTATAATCTCAGTGTTTTGTTCACCATGTGTTTTTTTCTGTGGTTCATTGGTTCTTTTGTCTAGGGCGGTTCTCTACAGCAGATTCAGGGAGATGTGAATGATGAAGCTCTGCACACTGAGGTATTTAAAATGATTGTGTCCAAACTGTGCTGTGAAAGCAGACTTGGTCAAAAACATATGGAACCTATTTACCGCTTAATTGATTTCCAGTCTAACTATTGAGGTCTCTTTTGGAAGCTACAGAAAAGTGGATAAACGGTATTCATTCTGAGAGTTGAAATATGTGCAGGGGCAAGGACTCTCAGGGTACAGTATCTTGCAGAGTGATGGATTTTGGTTCAGGCATACCAGTACAAGCCATGGAGAGCACGTTGAAGCCCATATGATCATATCACATGGTTGTTATCTTTTTCTATACAGATAGACATATACAATATTATATTAGAGATTATTATTACATGAAAAACTGAACAGGTAAAAGTGGTGTGTATGGAGTATATGTTGTTTTTTTCTCCAGCTGCAATGTGACATTCCAAACTGTTCATATTAATTTTCTTTCACATGATTTATTTGCACTTGAGATATATATATATATATAGCTACCCAATATCTGTTGGACATTAAGACAAGAGCAATGTGTGACAAGCAGCTGTTTATAAAATGAAAAATGCATCCTATGATTTATTAAGGTCAATGTACGGTGAATAACTGATGAAAGCAGTGAGGCAGTAGCAGTTTGAAATAAACTTTTGGTTTGTCTCACATTCAAGGCTGGGACCTACAAAGCTGAGGTTGAAGTCAAGGCCTAAGAGTCCTGAGGTTGAATTTGAGGCGTGGGCCGTGATCCTCAAGGCCAAGCAGAGGCTGAGGTCAATATCAATGTCGTGAACTTCAAAGTTGAGATCAATATCAACAACAAAGTCTAACATACACTTCTATGTATTAGATAAATTGAGGGTAAATGTCTTCACATAAAAGTATAAATAGTATATAGTGTAGCTAATATTAACCCTTTGCTTTAGAGTTGTCTTTTCTAACTTATATATTCCTCCTTTGTTTTTTGTAGTATTTCTAAAGAGACTTAAGAGAAGGTTACAGTACGGCTGGTCATATTTTGTTAACTTAAAAAGTAAGTAGCGGGATTCCAAAAAATATAGCATTATACGTCCACACTGGTTGCTACAACTGTTTAAATAACATACCTGTATTTTTTTTTTCTTTTCATTGTTAACATACCTGCCAAGTCTCCCGATTTTGTCTATAAAGCATGATCTCAAGGAGACTCAAGGAATTCCTGATAATTTAGATTATCAATTGTAATACATTATTACCTTAAGTTAATTTTCTAAAACAAGCATCACCCTCCCCTTCCACGCAGGACGTAGCGTTGTGTAGATGCCCGTGAAAACTTACGCTGGGTTGCAGCCTCTTTACAGTGTCAATGGGAAGCAGACTTCTCTCGGAAAAACCTCTTAAGTAAAAAGTACAGAATACAGAGTAATGAAGCAACTTCTTGTATTGCCGCACAGCAATGCTTATTGTGAAAGTGTCCTCCATCACAAGGAAAAACAGGATTGAGGCTCGCAGCGAACTTAGCAATGCAGTGCTGAAGGGGCTTTTGGCAACCAAAGTGCTGTCTGACTGTGCTTGTTTCAAGTGAAAGCCCAGTGATGCCTTGATAATGAAGGTCAAGTCTGCCACACACCATGCTCTACAGGGTAAACAGTAAAGAAGGTATGAATATATCATAATGATTTACTGTATGTCTAAGAATTCTCATACAGTATAATACTTGTTATTGTCAGATGCTGTAGCATATGACTGATCTGCTTATAAACAGTCAGTCAGTATCCCCCCCCCCCCAAAAAAAAAACTCCCAATTTTGTATTTCCAAAAGTTGGCAGGTACTTGTCAACATCCTGATATCTTTTTACACTTATAACTTTAAAGTCTGTTTTCAAAATGGCCGCTCTAGTGCACTGATAGTGTAAGGATTATTGCCCACGTTGTCAAACAGGTAACACAGCAATAACAATCCATGACGTGGTACAGAAAAGAAAAGCCAGAGCACTTGTTGCTATATTTTTTGTTTTGTTTTTAATCGCTCTTCTTGCAGTGATTTAGAGGACAGATCTCAAACCCCAGTGCACAAGAGCAGCCATTTTTAAAAGAGCTTTGGAACAGACTTTAAAGTTATAAGTGTAAAAAGTTGTTAGGATGTTAACAATGAAAATAAAAATGACATGTACATTATTTAAACAGTTATAGCAACACGTGGGGGTGTATAACACTATATTTCTTGGAACCCTGTGACTTAACCTTTAAGTGAAATCTATTATGAATAGCAATTACTTCATACACATACAAATGAAAGCACACAGTATGCTGTAGTAGTGAGTCATGCTGTATACAATATGTATGTGAAAAGCAAACAACTCTTATAATTTCTATAGCTGTTGATGTCACATGTACAGTATTTGTTACAATCCCCTACAATTCGTTACAAAAGGAATTACAGGTATTGTAAAGGCTACATTTGTCTTGCCTTTACTTGGCTTTCGTATCTACTCATCATCAGTTCAGATGGATATTTTCAAAATTTGTTTGTGCTTTGAAATATTTCAGTTAAATAACCTCTCTCTTCTCTGTCTTTGGTTCAGTGCAAAACAGGACTGAGTGATGTTTATATTCCCTGCAAATTCCTCAGGCTTTGCAGGCTTTCTTTACTCTGCTAAGAAGTAATGATTTTGGAACATACTAAAGTCAAATGTAAGGTAAAGAAAATGGATTCCAAAAACACTTGGAAGTACACTACAGAACATTTTTGTAATTTATGGAAGCCCTCAATTCATCCTTGCACAGGATAATAAGTTATATCTTAATTTACACTGTTTTATTCCTTGGCACACATTTTGTAAATAAAAGCATTAAAATAGTTCAGTGTAGTTTGTCAGCACACATTTCTACAATAAAGCTGAGAACTCTATTAAATTGCTCATTCAGACCCACAAATCTATACATTTCTACAATAAGGTATGCAAATCAGGTGATTCGGTGTTTCTGAAGTAGGTAACACTCTACAATCATTAAGAAATACTAAAATAATCTGATACAAATATTTCACTAATGTTTTGACTAAAAGCCTATCAGTTTCCTTTACTATTTCTGCATATATTATGATTGAGTATTTTACAGTTCTAGACTCATTTTATAATTATTTTCTTTTTGTTTTTATTGAAAATATGCCTTTTGAAACCACATTTTATTTGATGGCATGTTTGCTTAGCAATTTCAAACCACTCAATAAGTATCTATCAGTTTAGTCACTTGATTTGATTTGCATTAAATTATTTTCTTAAACAGACTGTAATGGAGTCTGATTTCTAGTCAGTCTAGTCAGTGTTTCATACTGACTGTCAGCAGCCTATATTGTTGATATATCGCTTGATAATTTACTTGGTCATTTTGCCCGTGTACCCTATGCTTAGTCATTTAGCGTAAGGGATAAAACGCTTAACATGGTATTTAATCTGTCAGATGTGTCAATATATCATGTATATTCCTATATAACATTGATCTTTGTTGTTGCCAAATCTAAAAGGGTCACTATGTTAATCTAGTATGTAGACTTTCTTCTGGCTATTATGATAATCTTAAAAAGAATGTCACCAGGCTGTTTTAATGTATGCTATGGTTAGATAATAGACTAGTCGATCAGCCTGCAATGGGAAGTCATCTATCATTCTGAGTCAGTTGATTCATTGTGTGTCAGTCTACTTTCTAGCTATCTCGCCATTCAATTCTATTGAAGGCTGATCAATCTATTCTACATTGAGTCAATTTACCAGTATGTCTTTAATATGGTGCATTTTCTATTATTTTACTTATAACAGTTGGAGGGGCAATTACAATTCATATAGCAGCCTATTTGATGAATGCATATCTTCTTAGTTTATTATATTCTTCCCAAAATAACCACACGATTGCTACTCATTTCATTCCTTCCTAATTATGTTTTCAAACATGCTGATCACGCATGATTTAGATAGTGTGAATATGTTACATAATACACCTTTACTTGCCCAGGGTGCCTTAGGAGTATTACTAGAATTATTTAAACTTTGTTGTATTCACATTCCAGTTTGACACCCTCACTCTCAGCACTGGGAGATTTAAGTTACCAGGGAGTGCTTCATTTACACATTCATGTTGCTTCACAGTTGCTTGACAAGACTTGGCTTGAGACCAAAATAGAGCCGTGGTCATTGGTCACTGTTAGAATGTGAGTCATCTACATTTCTGAGTGAAAGTTAAAAATGTCCAAGTGTCCTGTAGCCAGCCAGAAACATGAAAAGATGTTGAAGGGAAGGTCATTCTTTGGCCGTTGTAGACGAGGGATGAATATAAAACAAAACAAACTGAAAGGCAATGGAACTGTTTTTTATTATCCAAGAAGATATATTTTTAACATGTGTGAGCACAAGTCTGTTTTTTTTTGCCTTCACTGAGAACTATCCTTTGAAAAGCTGTGTGTGTAATGTGAGCATTTGTTCTGAATCAATTGTTACTTTATATTTTGCCTTAGTCTTCATGTGTTAATGAATTACTGTCTTAATGCATAAGGCACATGAAACAAAGCTGTGATGATTGAGTTTAACTTCACACTAGCTGCCCTGTACAGATGTTGCACTTGTAGACACTGATGAAGTTAATTTCTTACTGCCTGTATCTGGGCCACGAGTTGCAAAGAGGGATCCATTTTAGTAATCAAGCTCTTGACTGGAGCTGTGTTTCAAGAATGTGCTGGCCCTCTTGAAAACCATTCTGATTTATAAATACAACAGCAATTTAATAAGGGAACCATTTGCCAAAATTGCATGTATCATTATATTAGCAATTTAAGACTTATTTATATCAAAATACATGCTGTTGCTTTTTTTTCTTCACAAATTTCTAGATTGGCCTGCCACTGGGTCTTTCACTTAATTAATACAGGTTTTAAATACATTCACGCAAAAAACATATTACAAATATATGTGGAGAGCAGACAAAATAAACATATGTTCTTCCTATCTTTTGTATTGGCATGAGCTACAGTACCTACGCCTAGATGAAATACATAGAGCTTGGTTAAGGATAGAGTTCCATATAAAAAACTACTACTACTATCTCCACTAAGGAATTGGGCAGTAGCCATTTGTTTTGAGAGATGTGTTTTCCTTGCTGCAAGTTCATCTAAAAATACTTGTTTTAATTATTGATAAGAAATATTATTATCTGTAGTGCTATACTGAGATTTATAATCCAGGGCTGGCAATGGAACGTGAAACAAGCAATGTGATTGGTTGAGCAAGGTTCCAGCTGTCCATATATTGGATGGATATGCACTGCCTCACAGAATTGAATGTATCGGTAGACAGCTTGCTTACAGTTACAAATGCATGTAGTAACTATGAAACTGAGTGACCAATTACCTGTACAAAATACCAAAAGTAGTAAGTAGACATGCCGATTTGGATGAAGAACAATTAAATGAACTGGAAGATAGCAACAAAAAAAAAATTGCAAAAATACAGATGTACTTTCTTTTGCATGTTCCAATAAAATGTATTTACTCAGCTTAACTTAGTGTGTAGTTCAAAGTTATAAATGGGACTACTTTATTGGCGTAAGAATATTTAATAAAGAAAATAATAATTTGGTCCTAAACATGCTTTATGCTTTTTTTTCCCCTTTTTTTCCCTTCAAATCCACTGTTTTGACTAAATGCAATAAGGCCCTTCAGGGCATCCATATATCTTGAATATACAGACTTCTCGTGGGTTGGAGGCACTCGACTTTGTCTTGTGCCTCACAACGCCCGAGGCGTCCGTATATTGCATACATGAGTGTGGGACTATAAATATGGTTCAGTTATCCTGCAAAAACAGTAAAGCTCAAACAGCAAAGCTTAAATATTTAACTTACAATATACAACTTAATGAATAATCCATATTTTCATGATGAAGTGTGGGGATTGAAGAAAATAGAATGTGAACTCCCTTAGGTAACATCAGTATTGGAGAATGTTTAACACTGTAGCAAAATCAGCATTTAAATATCCCAAGTGACACAATAATAGGTTAATTAGTAAAACTGAGATATATTAGTTACATTTTTAAGTGTATATTATTGTTTATACAAAATTCTTGAAATGGTTTTTAAAATGAGATATTATTGGAGCCTATGAAAACATATATATTGCATTTTGTTTACAAGTGCTGTAAACATTCCGATTATTTGTATATTACACACTACCATACACAAGTATCGAGAGAACAAATACCAATGCAGGATTGGGTGGGATATTTGTTCTTTATTTTAGCCCCCAAAAGATTAAAAGTGAAACCCTGACAGTCACCATTACGGAAAGTCATTTTTGGGCTAAAAAAGGAAAGTGATGTCCCAGCTCTCAGTCGGCCCTCATTTCTAGAAACTGGATAACATTGTGGGTGACCACTTCTCATGTGAGAAAACGTGTCTATTAATATCTTCTGCATATACTTTATTTGCAGAGTGGGCAATTATCTCTTCAGGGAAACCGAGATAATAAGCAAGCAATCAGTTTGAGAGGGCTACAAGTACTCTGCATTAATTCACCTGCCCAGTGTAGATATATTGTTCATAATGAGTTGTGTTAATGTTCCTTCTGTTTGTTTGGTTTTTATTATCATTATTTTCGGGGACATGTTCTGTATTCTTGTCTCACTTCAGTCCCTAGTGGTGCTATTAGTGCTGGTTCTCAGGACTGTTTCCCAATAACAGCAGTGCAACCTTCAAGATTAATCACTTGAGTAAAGTGCAACCACTACTGATTGATCTTGAAGTGCGTTTTCCAAAAACCTAAGGGGGAATTTAACATTATTATTATTATTATTATTAATTTCTTAGCAGACGCCCTTATCCAGGGCGACTTACAATTGTCACAAGATATCACATTATACATTATTTCACATTATACAGATATCACATTATTTTACATACAATTAACCATATATACAGTTTTTTTTTGTTTTTTTTTACTGGAGCAATCTAGGTAAAGTACCTTGCTCAAGGGTACAACAGCAGTGTCCCCCACTGGGGATTGAACCCACAACCCTCTGGTCCAGAGTCCAAAGCCCTAACCACTACTCCACACTGCTGCTAACATATGGTTAGAGATTCACACAAGCATTTGCTTTTCTTCACTCACAAGTTTCTTGGGAAACATCCATTTTCACATCTGCAGGTGTGCATATTCTCTCTGTGTATTGGAGTATAATTAAACTACAGCAAACAGATTGAGAATTGTAATGTACCATACAAGGAGAAGGTATGTACTGGATTGGATGTTGCATTACAGTTTGGGAAGAAAGAGCTATGCTGCTCAGAAAGAGTGCTTTTCTATGTAGGCTACAACTGTCCCTCATATGATTGTTATTTTAAAAGCATTATCAGTAGAAATGCAAAACAAATGTCTTTTATACAATTCTTAGGATGTTTCTTATTTTAATATTGCAGAAAACTTTGGGTGAAGAATGGAGACACGCTGTGCTGGGAGAAATGCATGGACTGTCCCACACAACCTACTGATCTAGCTCATATTGAAGTATCATGTGATGGACAAGAAAGACAACTGGATTCTAGGCAACCACACAGCTGAACAGTTGTGGCTGTCTCTGCATGATGCGCTTGGCTTGAATTGTAAATAGACTTGAAAGCTGAGTGATTGAATGGCATGTACTGTATCTGCTCATTCAAGTCAATAATAAATTTTACATAGCTTGTACATTGTTTTAATGAATTAGTCTTCTGACCTTCGAACTTAGAATTACAAATGAATTAGAGAGTATGGAGGAAATCACTGACTTTAACAGAATCAGTTTGCATACTACTGTATTGTTAGAATTTAGTCAATCTTCCCCCATATGATTGGTGTTCTCTTGTTTGAAATGCATTATCAGTAGAAAGGCATTTAAAAAATGTCTGTTATACTGTTCTTGGGGTGTTTCTTATTTTACTTCAAAACTTACGGTATATCCCTACTATATAAGTGGGCTTTAAAACAATTAAAAGACATTGCATTGTTTGTTTGCTGTTTTTATCAGAGTGATCTTTTTTTCTTTCTTTTATTATAGAATATATTCCTGTAACCCCCCCCCCCTCCACCCCAGGAGGACAGATCAGTTCAATTCATATTCAATTGCAAGCAGCTTTTGAAAAGAAGAAAATCAATTACCCACTGGTGAACAAAAGTTTTCCATTAAGATCTTGCTATGATATACTGTAGAAATAAACTTTGTTGTGGCAAAATACTGTATAGATGTGATAACATCATGACTACACACTGCAAGTATTGTTTTCTAAGTATTCTTAGAAAAACAATGCGCAACACGAATGTTCCTAAATATTTAAATGTTTACCCAAAAAAGAGTAAATGTTAAACTGTATAATATTTAGTTGTTTTTTTTTATGTCCACCTTTTAAAGACATTTTATTTTCACCATCAGACAGGTGAAATGTCCCCTTCTTATACTGGACAGAGCGATCTTTAGCAGAAATATTATAGATCTTTGATGCAGCTGGTCTCTTTTTCATTGAAGACATTTTAAAGAAATCCTGCAGCTCTATGCAGTGTGTTAAATAATTTACTGGAAGCAAACTAATCAATCATTTACCCAGTTGCCAGGTTCCTTAAATGCAGCGTAAAAAACAGGTAGTGTGTCAATATGGGAAACATTTGCTGTATTTATTTTTAAATGTTAAATGTTAAAAAATATGTATATCTACACTATTCTTTCAGGAATTGGAATTTTCATTGGAAAATACATATTACATGGCAATCGATACATTGCATGGAATAGGCTGCATACTGTAAAATAAAAAGAGCAACTAGAAGATTTAAATTGTTTTTTAACCTGAAGCAAAGTTCATTAAATGCATTTTATAACAGAAATATTGGGAAGAAAAAATATTTGCATTTTTACTTTAATTAACTCACCCTTTCATAATGCTAGCACTAGTTACGTGAAAAGTAGGCTAGCTGGCATCTCTTTTAGGATCTGTCATGCGTCTGAGTAATTCAATCTGTTTTCTACATCAGGTTGCTGCAAATCGTCATGATTGATGAAGTTATAAATCCAAGGTGAGAGTTGCTAATAATGTGTGAAACAGCAGAGAATTCTGAAATAATTTTTTGACATTATCTTTTGATTAAGATCAAAGAGCTGAACAATTAAAAAAAAAAAACTATAAAAAGAACAAGACTAATTACATTGCAGTGACAATGGTGTTGGGATTTGGCACAAGACCAGGCCTAAGGAAATCCAGCCAAAATTAATGTGAGCAAACATTAAGCAAACATTAATCCATGATTTTGTCGAGCCTGTGGCTGTCCATGATAACACTTTCATTTTCATGAGCAATTCATTTTTGATTGGGGTATAATAATAATAATGTCTAAAAATGATATATGAAATTAATTCTAGGTAATAATATTGGGGTTTTCTTTTTCAGTGCATGTGCCTGTAAAAGTTTAGTCTGTAAAAATATGTAAAATGCCAAGGATGGTCCTTTTTTTGATGATTTAAATGACCACAGTATTTGGAAACCTCACATCGCACTTGTATAGCATATTACAAATTGAGAATTGTGTCACAATGTTTACGTTCCAATATCATACATGGGTACAAGATAAATAATTTGATTAAGGACTGTGATAATTTGATGAGGTACCATGTTGCATTCTGTAAGTAGGGAACACATGTATAAAGCCTATGGCTAAATGGTTGACAATATCCAGGAAAGCCTAGGTAAAATCCACAACTAGTGTTCTGAAGTTATTATTATTATTATTATTTATTTCTTAGCAGACATCCTTATATATATATATATAAATATACTCACACAGTTGGAGTCACTTGATTGTCCTTGTGATGTTTTCCTTAGTTTGCGACCATTGAGACATTCCCCATGCAATACTCGACCTATGGTTGAAATGAAAAGTTCACTTTGACTATCTTTGGCAGTCGGATTGTTATTAAGCTTCCTCACAATTCTTCTATTTGTTCTTGGTGAAAGAACCTTCTTTCTTCCAGACCAAGGGAGCATTGTGTATACCCGGTCAGTAACTGGGACCACAACTTTCATTTTCAGGTTGTTTACTGTCCCTTGTGTACAGGGTAGAGTATCTGTCTCTTGTTTCTTTGGGTCATAGTCAATAAGATTTCCTATTGGCCATTAGCTAAACATTTGAAACTCATCAGGTACACCTTACAAGTTAACTGGATCAATGATAACAATGTTGTAACCTTTAAAGTAATATTAAAAAGAAAGGACAGTACATGTTATCGAGCCACCTTTTATAGGAAGTGGCATTTTAACCAATTGGGATCTATACTGTCTAAAATAACAATTAGTTGATACCAAGATCCCAGTGCTGTACATTGTATGTAATGTTTATTTCTGATAAGTTGAACTTATATGACTGATTGTTTGAAGCTATTGGTTTAACACAAAGGACACCGGATGTTTAATAAAATGAACAACACCTCTACTATTCTGTGCAATGTCCTGTGGTGTTTATAGATCTTATAATTACTAAGGGGAGTTCAGACTGAACATTTCCCTATTCAGCAATTGCATTTTGCCTGTTTTAATCTGATGAGTTCAAGTTGTCTGTTACACTACAGGGGTGGTGGTCAAAGGTTAATGAGAATGTAATGCACAATACAAGCTACTCTGTATCCCACGTAAATCATGGAGGAGTTTGAATATATGCCACTCAAATCAAATATTGATTAAAGTGGCCTTTTAATATTCAGTCTAATAGAATGTAAACACAAGGATTTATGAATAAATAGACAACAAATGGCAACCAAACAATACAAGAGAACACAATTATCCGCTTCATTGATATTTTACTCACAAAATATAATCAATTGCCTAGCCGTGCTCACCGCCGGCTCCAACTTCAAACACATCGTCCAGAATCATAAGGTCACTGGTTGACAAAGTCCTAATTATTTCACAAAATACCCCTAGGAAATTAGATGTCCAATTACAGAAACAAATCAAGAAAGACTAGGGAAAAAATACACATAGGGACACCCTAATTGTGTTCTAAATAGTGATTGTAAGGAATAGAAATATCCAGGGCATATTCTTCTATTACTCTATGCCTGTGTTTTTAAGTAATTTAATTTCCTTGACTGTTCCCTACACATTTTCTTACAAGTTTATTTGATACATGACTTAATGATTGTATATGTTGTTGTATGTTGTATTGTATTGTGTTACTGTGGTATGTAAGATGGAACACAGTTGTTGGAAACATTTACCACCACCACCAAGTTAACACTAGTTTATTTTATGTTAAATGCTTAAAAAAGGAGTCCCTACTGGCTAGGCGTCCCTTTGTCCTGCAGCGGCCCTTGTGTGGTGGGGGGATCGGTGGATGCCCTCTGACCTTCCATTCTCCTAAGCTGTTGTGGAGAAATTTCTAAGGTGAAGGAACATGATTAGACATTCTAAATTGGGAAGAAAATTGGGAAGAAAATAATTGGGAACTAAAATATATATATAAAAAAAGTTCCTTTAAGATAACTGTTTTGTTCCAGTTTTGTTACATTTTATTTTGAATTTTACTGGTTCATAAAATATGGTGCAAATAGCATGGTGAATATGGCCCATGTGTCTTTAGGTTTAACCAAATGTTTGCTGTGCTTTGCCCACAACTCAAAAAATGTTCAAATGAATTGGATTTGAAATCCTGGTACATATCTAATTACTAAGAATATGTTTTAAAGAAATCATGCCCTATTTTATATCTGTTGTATCGCGCTACCTGTAACATTCCGGGCAATGTCTGAACTCCTTGGAAGTGAGAATCAGAAACTGATACTGTAAAATCACAAGGGAAGTAATGACTGAAGGGCTGTATGGATAATTGGTCATTTAATGGGCTCAGGTTATTCATGCTTGACTACCCAAGACAAAAATAAAAACCCAGTGGGTAAAGGATAGGCAATGGCAACCAGGGAATGTTTGAATCATCTTCTATTTTAATTTTGAAACCACATTCTGCATCATCATTTATCAGTTAGTAAAATGTCAATGTAGTGCAACTTTAGGACTACCCACACTAACTGATGAACACGATT